>NC_048278.1:6653820-6953820 GCF_009762535.1 Notolabrus celidotus
ACTTCTAGGCTGCTTATGAAACAGGCTGAAATTATTAATAAAGCCTCTATGTGACTGACAAAAGAAAATAGTAATAACAATAATAATAATGATAATAATATTACTTTCAGAAAGTCAAAGACACTGAATTATAGTAAAAATAAAAGATGACACAACAGGATAATACCAGGAAACAAAAACATTACATACAAATCAACAAGACAACAACGGCACAATCACATGTTAGAAGCTTTTTGGAAAAGGTGAGTTTTTAACAAGGATTTGAATGTGGAAGAGTCTTCTGTTTTAGATGATTCTGCCCCCAATGGGACCACCAGAACAAGACTGATATCTATTTGGTTGTCTGTAATACCTGTCGCATAGTTGCTAACAGGTGATTGTCAAGTGACTTTTAAATGGCAGCAGGAGGAATTTTCTCCTTCCAGAACTTCCAGAACTACAAAACAGGACAAGGTAGTAATAATAATTAATAATACTAATTTTATTTGTAGAGCACTTTTCAAAAACCAGGTAACAAAGTGCTTTACATGGGCAGCAAAATAAAACAGGCAGTTCATAAAAACACACAAGTCAAGATAAAGAATTAAAACATATTATATAAGACATGAAATTCCCCTAAAAGAACTCTAAAGGAACACAATTATTTTAAAATATATTTCTTAAGACGGTTAAAATAAAATAAAGTCAAATAAAATTCAGATAAAATCCGGGAAGGCTCTGCGATAAAAGTATGTTTTAAGAAGGGATTTAAAAGAGCTCACTGACCCAGCAGACCTGCTCTCCTCTCTAGTAAAGAGACAAATGGTCCACTTCGTCAACAGGGGGCCCCAAAGTCAATGCAGATAAAAGGTTCCTTACAGCAGGGGCGTATTGAAAGGGCTAGGGATGTTTGTCATCCCTGAAAACTGATTGGCCACTCCCAGATTCTAAATTATGATTGGCTTTCCACCTGGGAGGACGGACGAGCGCTTAATCCAACCAGTCAGGTTTTGTTGCAACAGGTTACTTGCAGTTTGTGTGGTGTTTGAGTGTAGTGCTTTTCTTCTCTTTTCACTCTAACTTGTAACTCAGGACGTACTGTGTATCTCCTTTATTTAGGTGTTATTTAAGGCCTCTATTAGGCTACAGTGGATGGAGTAGGGAAATAGCTCGGAGGATTCAAACGTGGCCACTCTACTGTGCTCTCTTTTGAAAAAAACAAAACAAAACTATACACAGGGATTTGATGATTAACAGAAAAATAGTGTAAGATTTTATTTGTACACATGTGCAGGACACACACTCCATGCCTCTCCTTGCATGATTCGGTGCCACTGTTGGGCCAGCCCAGTAAAAATAAGTTTGGACCAAGCAGCATCAAAAATATGAGTCCAATGTGGAAGTGCTAAAAACTGCAGTTCACAAGGATCCACTTGAGGCTGGCTCCAGAAGAACCGGAAACCACATACACACCAATTCAAATAAAAGCCGATCTTTACAGCAGAAATAAACATGTTTACAGCCTGGTACAAAAGACCAGTGTAGTCTGGATAGCTCATTTCTCGATCGGCACACACTGTATGGGGAGTGATTTTTTTCATAATGCTGCAATTTCAAAGATATTAAAATTATGAGTCTTCCAATGAGAGGCACCGCTGACTTGATCGACAGGCGGGAACACTGTAGCTGTTGGCTAGGAGGCTCAAAGCCCGCCTCTTTACGTCACACTCGCTCAACAGCAGCAATATGGCTCCCACCAATGATTGGCCTCAAAACATCGCTTCAGAAACAGATGGGTGACGTCACAGATACTACGTCCATATTTTATACAGTCTATGGTCTGGACTTAACGCTTTATTGAGTTTTATACCAAGATACAAAGTGTTGAAATGAAATATGTGATTCAGGGAAGATATTACATTGAGTGAAAACAGTTTTGATGCACAAATGTATTCTGGAAAATTGCTTAAGGGAAGCTTCAACAAAGTGAACGCATCCTTTAATTTTCACATCTCTCCTCACATCCTTCCTGTCTGCACTGTAGCTTCAGTGCCTGCAGCAGAACTTGGAAGAAGTAAAGAGTCGATACAGCGTTCAGCTCAGCCAGCTGCAGGCTAGCATCAACATGCTGGAGACGGAGCTGCAGCAGCTCAGAGTCTCTATCGAGCACCAGCAGTCCGAATACAACCTGCTGCTGGACCTCAAGATGAGGCTGGAGCTGGAGATCGCAGAGTACAGGAGGCTGCTGGAGGGAGAGGTGCATGAGAGGAGGCAGTACGAAGAAAAGAAGTGAGAGATTTGATTTCTTATTACTCTCAATCTCAATCAAAACAAACAAACAATTTAATATGGTTAACAAACTGTTTCCTCTCATAGGACGGTGGTCATCACCAAGGTTCAGGAAAAAGTTGAAGGTAAGAATCCTGATCAGTCACTTCATTATGACCCTTGCACTTCAGACACATCATTCATCGCTCTTTGCTCTCCACCTCTGCAGAGCACAAACCCCACGTTGAAAGGAGGGTGAAGACCATCGTGGAGGAGATCATTGATGGAAAGGTGGTGTCCTCCGTTATGGACACTCAAGTGGAGGACATTCAGTAACACTTCAGCTGCTCTTGAACATCGCCCACAGATAATTTGGCCCTTAAATTTTATTACTCATCATCTTTAATCCTTCCTAATGACTCATTTTCTAGAGTCAGCTATTTCTTGTTCTGTCAGGTGTGCCTGCCTCAAACAATATGAAATATTTCTCTTTTTCATGGGCTTTTATATCTTTCTTTTTTTTAATTCCAATGATTTAAAGGTACAGTGTGTAGAATTTAGCAGCATTTAGCAGAACAGACTTGGTAGAAATAGAGTTAAATACTCCTAAGGATATTTAAATTAGTGTACCAGCGCCTGAATGTAAAAAAAACCCCAACATTTTGCTTTAGTTAATTTTGAACGACTCTTAAATATCTACATAAGAGCTTGTCATCTTCCATGCTGGCTGCCATATGTCACCGCCATGTTTGTACTGAAGCACAGACCTGACAAAATAGTAACAGGATTTTTAGTGAGTGGCTATGTGAAATGCAGAAGACAAAGAAAGTGGTTCTTTTGTGCAAAATAATTTGTATTGATAGACATTTTGATGGTAAAAAATTGACATATAGAGGATCATGCTTATCATGCATCACAGCAGCTTCTTGACCTTATAGGCCTCTGGAGGGGTGATCAGGGGAGGAAGTGATCGCAAGATATCACTACTCATCTCAATTTTTGCACACTGTATCTTAAAAGTGATTCCTGTAAGTGATTATATTTCATTGACGGATGCTCGCTCTGAGTGACATGAGTCCAAAATGTGATTAAAATCAAATGAGCAAAGATAAAAATGTGTATTATTGAAACGCATAGTGTGATACATGTAAGAAAGATGAGTTATAGTATAAAGATCTCAAGTTTATTAGAAAAGAAAAATGAAAAGAGATTTAACTTTGTCACTAAAAAATCTCCTTTTGACAGTAAACTGTTGCAAATCTGAAATTAATCGTGCTGTTCGTGCTAAATTGTGTTAGCACTGCAAAAACTCAAAATCTTACCAAGTGAAATAGTCTCATTTTTAGTCAAAATGTCTTCTCCCACCTAATTTAAGATACATTTACTTAACAAGTAACATTTCAGCAAGATAGAGGGACTTGTTTTAAGACATCTTAAATATCTTGTTAAGTCAAACAATCTTGAAATGATCTTGTTTTGAGTTGTAATTTAGAAGAAACAAGGTTTATTTTACATTTTATACATTTTCAAGCTGAGATCTTATTTGTAGATGACGGATAATCTTGATTTAAGACAAACCCTTTACTTGATTTAAGTAAATGCATTTTATTGGAGAATCTATCAGAAAACAGCTCCTCTGATAAAAGAAAGAAAGACAGAAAGAAAGAAAGAAAGAAAGAAAGAAAGAAAGAAAGAAAGAAAGAAAGAAAGAAAGAAAAGTTGTTTTTTTAAGGGTGGGTTACAGTTTTCAGACACTGTTTCTTCTAAATCAGATAAAAATATACATCCTCAAACTACATGCACACAATGAAACACCTACTTTAGATCATAGCTGGCTTATCCTAAAAAACAACATGACTGAATATTAGTATATCCAGCTCACTATGAGGAGACATTATAACTCAAAATGCTCAAATTAAACTTTGTCATCTTATTTCAAGTACAAGATGGTCTTAAACCTAGAGAAGTGACACTATAATACAACTCAAATTAAGGTGAATATATCTCAAATGAAGAAGTTGAAATTAAATGTATTAGTGCAGAAATCTTTTTTTGAGTGAAAAAATACTAACTGTTATCATTCCTGTCTTATTCTGAGACAGTAAGCTTTAAAATACTGGTCAAATATTGATTCAAATAAGTTTTCCTGCTTAATTTAAGATCACAGTTTTTTAAATATTACATCTTATTTTAAGAAATCTTACCAAGTAAATTTTCACTTGTTCTATTGGCAGATTTTTTTTCTTATTTCAAGGTAAAAGTACCTAAAAATACGTTTTTTTTCTTGTTTTTCGAGGGGCATTTTTTTTTTCCAGTGTAGTGTGTAATTTCACTAACGGCCACCAGGTGTCACCCTTGTCTAAATCTCTAAAGGTGAAGTCCGGGCCATGCTTCTGTGGGGCGTCTATAGCCTCACTTTGCTTAAATGGAAGCAGACTTAGAAACCAGATCATAACTTGGTTACAGGGCATTCAACGATTGAAATATCTCAAAACAGATGTCATGCTGCAGGAAACTTTTACAGAAAATTCATTGTGAATTATCCTGAGTCAGGGTTTTCACATGAACATGCAGAAAAGCAGACGTTTTCATCGATGAAGTCAACCCTGAGTCACCACTCTCCTCTTCATTAGGGTGGAGTTGAATCAAGTGGAGACTTGAGAGCTCAAATTGTACAAATATCAGTGATTCACCTGCTCAGTTAGTTCATCCGTCTGTCTGAACGACTCCCTTTCACTGCTTTGTGCTGCATTGTATAAACACGTTGCCCTCCTTCAGCAGTTTACTAAGTGCAAGTAGTTAAAATACAATTTGAAGAGTGTCAGGGCTTTTGTGCAAAACATCATGTTGCGACAAAGAGGATATTACTCATTTGCAGTCTGGCCCTTAAAAGATTAATTCACACGCCCAGACGGGTTGATATGCAACCCCAATTCCAAAGGTGATGGGACGCTGTGTGAAATGTTGATTTAAACAGATATTTGAATGGTTGGTGAATCATGTGAACTGCATAGTAGTACAAAGACAACAACTCAAATGTTGAAAATGAAAAATGTAATTGATCAATGAAAAGTTTATGCCCATTTTGAATTTGATGTGAGCAAAATGTTTCCAAACAGTTGGGACAGGGACAAAAAGATGCTGAAAAAAACCCACCTGGAGGAACATCTCCTAATGTATGAGGTTAATTTGCAACAGATTAGTAACATGACTGAAATAAGAAGGGCATTGCAGGGACTCTGGATAAATCTCTGGACAAAATGGACATGATTTACAAACCATCAAATTTTGTTTACACTAACATTTTACACAGCGTTCTCACTGTTTCAGAATTAGGGTTGTGATAAAAAACAAAGCATTGTGCAACATTGCTGCACGTATTCTCCTTCCACCTATTATAGCTAGGGAAATTCCCACTTCAATCTGAAATCCAATCCTTTATTTGCTACCTGGTGCTTAATGTCATGCAAAATTGCACGGGTTAATAAAGGTCATCGTACATGGTGAGCAAATCCCCCGCACATGTCTTTTTTGTAACCTTTGCTGTCGATTTGTTGGAATAAGAAACAAAGTGGCTCTCCTTCATATTTGTGTGCATTACATGAGGACATGTTGATTCCCACTCTGATGACCACAGTCATCTCTGCTATCATCAAAACCAAGCATGTAATTATATCACTTTATTCACTCACTTCCTCATCATACTCACAGTATTCAAGAGCCGTGGATTTTAAATATTATATATTTTCACATCTTGTTTATGAAAAGACAATCATGCTCTGCTCTGGGTCCAGGATTCTCTGTTGTAAATTTCCTGAGCTCTCAGTGAGATCATCAGAGGTACTTTCTCCTTGCTTTAAAGGGTGCGGTCCATACCTGCAGAGCATACCTGCATAGCAAGATGCAACAGAAACCAGTCAGGGCATGAAATGAAATAAATGAGGTACATAAAGGCAGAGGAGCATTGTAAAAAAATACCTGCTGCTACAGTGAGTCATGGCTGCCCTCCCTTCCTCTCCTGCAGGAGGAAGAAAGAGAGATATTGTTTAATGTTGCCTCATACTTGAGAGTTACACGCCTAGGTAAGATCTGAGGCTATTCTTCGTGTCGCAGCACATTTTGAACATACTGTTCCTGTTTTTAACTCAAGCTGAGATTATTGTTGTCACTGAGGCACTTCGTACTCACTCTTGAATTGGTTTCTTGCATTCTGAGGACTCTTTCCCATTAACATGAAAAGTGGATGGGGTATGTGACACAGTAAATGTGTCAAACAGATTTATTGATACGGTTTCTGGCAAAGGTCCTGCAAGTTCAACTGCAAGTGCAACTCCCCCACACACTGTGTGCTCATCCACTGGATTCAGGGCACAAATCAAATCATCAGCTCTCAGGTTACAGAACATTTGAACCTTTTCTGGTGAAAAGATGAACATTTTTTGGGCAAGTGGCATGCAGACAAGAAAATGCTGAGGATAACTAATTCAAACGGGTCCATGTGTTGTTCATATTTTCTTCACCACAGAAACCACAGACACACCTTGCACTACCGCCACACATACCACCACCAGTCATGACTCAACTCACACAACCACAACTCTATCCTTGTTGTAAAAGCAGAAGGGTGTGCACGTTGTTGAAGAACTATGCATTAACAATAAGTTACTAATTTTTCTTCAGGTTGTAAAGATGCAACCATGAGTAGGTCGATCTGCATCGGTCGAAAAAATGTTCTGAAAGTAAATGCTGAAAAAATATACAACATCAGTTTGAATTTGATAAAACTTTTCCATGGTTTGCAACTTCTTCACAGCAAAGTGTCCTTCAGTAATGAACAACTGTTTAGAAAAAGCAGGGAATAAGTGCTCAGGTCAAAGGTAAAGAACGCACCCTATTAGCATTCACTCCAGTTTTATGGCATTTGGGGAGGTTGTTAGTTGAGCACAATCTGAGTACATCCCACAGTATCACATATCAGAGTGCTTCAAAAACGCTTCTCTAATTTTACATGTTAGAGGTTAAGATGTCTATTTTTTTTTTTACAGGGCAGGCACTACTAACTGGTTAAATTTACTACTAGTGTTACAATTCAAGTTGATGACAAAATGCAGCTTGAGCTAATGTACTCTGAGGCATCCTGAATTTAAACAAACAACACACGTTTTTTAGACTTATGCTTTGATAAGAAGGACAAGCTCAGTGAAAAAACCCAACCCAAAAAACCCATCCCACTGTGTAGCCTACCGCACGGCTCCTCATGTCCCCCGCAGCCCGGGGTGGATTGGCACCATCTGACACCTACTCACCTTCAGTCTATCGTAGCAGTGTGTCAGTCTTCTTTGCTTTGTAGCATCAGTATTGATTTCAGTCTTTTTCCTAACCAGCTTAAACTCTTCACGTCACATCACTAACATGGTAATAGCGAAATTTCACGCAAGAGCATTGCTTAATCCCAGAAAAGTGAGATATGCTAGAATGCTAATTTTTTCCCTCTAAATCATGCATTTTATTTTCTTATAAAGTGTCAATATCTCTAATTTATTTTTTCAACTGCTCTTACAAAATGCTGTGTAGATGTTTCCATCAGCAAGTTTGAGCCCTCTGTTTTGATTTAATGTCACATGCATAGTGTAATGTATCATTTTTTTTTACAATGAATGAAAACTTATCTTTACCTCAAGTAATGCTGCAGCTTTAAGTTCTTGGCAGTGTTACAGTATGTGATAATTGGGATGATGCCTGCCAGCTGCCTCAGGAGATATGACTCATGCAGGCTCTTCATCATTTCTGACAACAGCCAATTACTGACATTTTCAACATGTGATTAATGTTTATAGTTTCCATTTTGTTGTTATTAAAAATGATGTAGTGATTTGTACTTATAATTTATTTAATAATACTTTCATTATTTGCACTTTTGTCAGCATGTAGGTAGGTAGCGTTGAGTCGAGTGCACTTTATCTCAGAGAAACCAGTTTTTTTTATTGTTGTGTGTCTGAAATCTCCCAATATGAACTTTAATAAGAAGCTCTTTAAAGTGCGACACTGCAGTTAACTTTATATAAACCAATCCAAACACATCTTTTATAGACTTATGTTGAAACCCCTCACAAAGTGCCACACCCTAATAAAGTGCAACGACTCTTTTGTGTTTCGCTCTATTATGTAAACTCACATTTGCATCATCACTTATTTCTGCTGGTAATACAAAGACAAAGTATTCACATCTTTGTGTTGAGCTGGAGAAAATATTGCTGTAAAAACGTTTGAGTTTGAGTTTATATTTTGTGATTCTTTGAGTTGAAGATAGCGTGTGACTGAAGGAATGAGAATGAATACCAGAGTGCTGGCATCTTGGAACTTGTAATTAAATGCCAAAATATCTTCACTCATATATTACTGCAGTTCTTAACTAATCTGCAACTTGTGAGTAATTTACAGCTGTTTTTCACATGCATGCATTTTTAATGGTTCTCTACCTGAAATATGTGTCCCTGGCATGTCTACAAACCCCCCGAGAATGAAAAAAATCCATTCTGCCCCTGTTCTGATTTCTCCACCTTTCTGTAAATGTGTGTGAAACGAGCCGTTTCAGACTTCCGTGTTTTTGTTACTTAACAACAATATCCGGTCTGTCACGGAGTCAGAGCTCGGAGCTTGTTCAGCCCATAGACTGTATAAAATAATACTGAAAACGGAGGGGGGCTCCGTTTTTCATTACCTGCACACATGTGTGGTAACAAGGAGCTTTGGAGGGAGGCATGCTAGTTGTAGGCTGTCTTAATAAACACAAAGGTCGGTTTTACTCCCCACGTCTGCAGATTTGAAGATCTAGTGGATGATTTTTATTTATCATGGATAAGTGCTAGCGCTAGTTAGCATAGCTACATAGCTACATGTCGTAGCTGTAGCTGTGTACCAAGACACACGTCGACATACTGACAAATAAAACAACAAGAAACACTAAATCTGTGACCAATCCTTCAGAAAAGGTCCCGCTGCCTTTCTGGCAGAGGTCGGTTTTACTCCCCACGTCTGCAGATTTGAAGATCTAGTGGATGATTTTTATTTATCATGGATAAATGCTAGCGCTAGTTAGCATAGCCACATAGCTACATGTTCGTAGCTGTGTACCAAGACACACGTCTACATACTGATAAATAAAACAACAAGAAACACTAAATCTGTGACCAATCCTTCAGGAAGGTCCTGCTACAGGCGCCTCTCCATCAGGATCAGATTCTGGATCAGATTCAGAGAGTTGAAGTAACGCTATCTGTGAGCAGCCGTGTATATTCAGCCAACATGTAAACATTAGATCAACGTGCTGGAGAGCCGAGGCACATCCACTTCCTGAGGGGGCGTGGTCAGAGAGAAAACAGACTGTTCTGAGGACGGCTGAAGAAGAGGGCTTTTCAGGCATGCCAAAATCTGATTTCAAAGTGTTTTTTTGAGCATAAACTTTAAAGACATGTTTTGGGGACCTCTTAGACCAATATATATTGATGAAAAAAGCGTGATATGTCACCTTTAAACTTCAGATTGAATGTGCACATATCTGTACTAGGCTTTTTTTTTTAAAGGCAAAGCAACTTCTTGTTTGATTTAGCAACAAGCAAACAGTCGAACACAATGCATGTATTATTCTTACAACTGTCAGTATTTTCAAAAGAGAATCCAATCTGACAGGAAATGTTTAAGTGTCTACATTTTAATTGAACCAACCTTTCTTTATTCTTTGTATGAGACAGTAGTAAAAGTACTCTGGGCGACTGTAAAAGATTTGAATGAATACTGTGGTTAAAGTGAAGAGAAGCAAACAAGTAAGAGCTTGTTCTTGTTTTGGCATGTGCATCATGCCACAATACAGTGCCAACCAAAATAACAGGCATGCAGCTTCTTCTGTGCTGAGCCTTTCAGCAGTGCTGTGCCCGGTCATGAACACGGCCAAGTATCTACTGTTTTAGTGAAGTCCATAAAAACTGCCTCTAACTGGCAAACCTGCGGGGCGCTGTTGAGCAAAACAGAAAAGAATGCATAAAATCTCGAGTCAAGGTGCGAAAAGTATCTGCAAAAACGAATAACTACTGATGTTGTACTTAAAAAACATGGTCAATGTGAGACAAGAGGAAGAGAAAAGACAAAGTGAGAGAAGAAATGTGTTGGCTGAGAGTCAAGTGAAAGAAGCGGATCAAATGTAATGTATGCAGTGTATACAGTTCTGGTTGCCTTGGTAATGTAACAGGTTTGGCCAGTACAACATGTTGGTGTTGCACAAGATTTATTGAACAATTTCAATGAAGACATATCACATGTCAGAACACTGGCTGCTGGATTTGACTGAATAACCAGCATTAGGCTTACAGTAACAGGCGTGGCTCTCCTTTATTGTACGGGGTACTTTGCAAAAATCAAAGGACAAGACTCAAGAGGATGCCCTCTCGTCATGGACATTCATATGGATCATAAAAGCAATAAAAAGGCTGAATAGTGAAGGCATTGTGATTTGTTTGAGGTTTACAGATAGCTGCGAGGTTGAAGAGAATTCATTAAATTGCTCTAAAGAATAAAACTGATCTAAGTTGAGCCCCCCTCTTCTTTTTATTATTGCACAAAATGATTGTGGTTGTGTGTGTGTGTGTGTGTGTGTGTGTGTGTGTGTGTGGGGGGGGGGGGGGGGGGGGGGGGGGGGGGGTAGAACAACCATATTAGGTCATGCTCCTCCCTCCAGCCCTACACACCCCCTCCAAGAGCAGAGCCAGCAGCAGCCTTGTGCAGTATAAAAAGAGGGCAGAGGTAGAGCTCCACATCTCAGTCCATCTCATTCTTTCCAACGCAGGCAAACCTCCTGAAGAGACATCACCATGACCTCCAGAATGTCAACCAATTCTGTGCACTACAGCAGCAGCGGTGGAGGTGGAGGTGCAGGTGGCTATGGAGGTGGCGTGAGGCGCTCATATTCCAGAAGTGTTTATGGTGGTGCAGGGGGCAGTGGATCCAAGATCTCCATGGCCTCTGGCGGCAGTGGTTATGGTTTTGCTGGCGGGTATGGCCGTGGAGGCGGCGGTGGCGGCAGCAGTTACAGTTATTCTTCAGGCGGTGGTGGAGGATTTGGTGGAGGATTCGGGGGAGGAGAAGTGGACATCTCTGCCAATGAGAAGGCCACCATGCAGAACCTGAACGACCGTCTGGCCAACTACCTGGAGAAGGTGCGCTTGCTTGAGAAGGCCAACGCAGAACTGGAGCTCAAGATCCGCACCTTCTTGGAGAGCAAGACCTCACCCACTTCCCGTGACTACTCAGCATTTGAAGCCACCATTGCCGACCTGCAGGGAAAGGTATATCACATGATTCCTGATTCTTGAATGATGTATCTAATTATTTATTCTGTTATCAGAAGGAAATGTTCAAAATGATGCATCAGAACTTTAACCCCTTTTGTTACTGTGTTTAATGCAATGCTTTTCTGACATGTTGTTTACCTCATCACACAGATCCAGGATGCCACCAGAATCAATGGAGGCATCTATCTGGCCATTGACAATGCCAAATTGGCAGCTGATGACTTCCGCAC
Source organism: Notolabrus celidotus (assembly GCF_009762535.1). Taxonomy (NCBI): domain Eukaryota; kingdom Metazoa; phylum Chordata; class Actinopteri; order Labriformes; family Labridae; genus Notolabrus; species Notolabrus celidotus. Next base: position 6,665,642 of record NC_048278.1, read on the forward strand.
CAAGTGAGTACCAGGATGGCAGCTTAAGGTCTAAAACAAAGTAGAAAATACCAAACTGTTGAAGTACTCTGAGCCCTTAGTTTAAGTTTAAAGGAAAACATCTGCTCTCTTGCTGCCTCCTTAAAGGTATGAGAATGAGCTTGCCATGCGTCAATCAGTGGAGGCAGATATCGCCGGTCTTAAGAGACTGTTGGATGAGCTGACACTGGCCAGATCAGACCTGGAGATGCAGATAGAAGGCCTCAAAGAGGAGCTGATCTTCCTTAGAAAGAACCATGAGGAGGTAGGTGGTAACATATTTGTGGATTTGTCTGGATTAGCATCCAAGAAATCAGCAAGCATCCATATCTCAACACACAAATTCTATTCAACAGGAAATGCTATCCATGAGGACCCAGATGAGTGGACAGATCAACGTTGAGGTGGATGCAAAACCACAGCCAGACCTAACTTCTATTATGGCTGAGATCCGTGACCAGTATGAGGCTGCCGGCCAAAAGAGCCAGAAAGAACTTCAGTCCTGGTTCCAAGCAAAGGTAAGACAGGACCAAAACCCAGGTTTTGGTAACTTCTCACGACCTGCTTCCACTGTTGCTGCACAAATAAGTTGTTTTAAACGACACTGATGATATATTTTTCCTTCTGCAGTCAGAGAGTCTCTCCAAGGAGGTGGCAGCCAGCACAGAAAGTGTCCAAACATCCAAATCAGAAATCACAGAACTCCGCCGCACACTACAGGGCCTGGAGATCGAGCTACAATCACAGCTTAGCATGGTAAACTTATTCTTTCTGACTTTTACATACACTGCCTGTCCCACTAACAACAAGATACAATTTAAAGGATGCAGACTCATGCATGTTATTTTTTTCAGTTTATGCATCCTTTTTTAAACTTTTCTTTTCACCTCCCTCTCTGCAGAAAGCATCCTTGGAAAACACATTAGCAGACACAGAGTCACGGTACTCGATGCAGCTCCAAGCCCTCCAGATGCAGGTGACCAGCCTGGAAGAACAGCTCATGGGCCTGCGTACTGACATCGAACGCCAGAGCCAAGAATACAAGATGCTGCTGGACATCAAGACTCGGTTGGAGATGGAGATCGCGGAGTACAGGAGGCTGTTGGACGGAGAGGGCAGGTAATTTGCGTGCAAAGAACATATCTGTCCTTTCATCACAATCTAATAACCAGCTCTTTAAAACTGAAGCGTGATACTGATTTTTAATGCAACCATTGTAATTCTCCCCTCAGCGGCATGTCCGGCGGTATCAGCAGTAGTTCAAAAGGTGGTTCTTCCAGCACCAACACCAGAGTGATCGTGGTCACAGAGGAGATGAAGGACGGCAGGGTGGTGTCCTCCTCCACCTCCACCACTTAATCTGCCTCACACAGCAAAACACAGAGCAACAGCTGAGAGCCACAAGCACAACTTTTGAAGCTAAAACTTCCTTCACGTTCTCATGTGAATGTAATAAAAGGCTGCAAGTTTGCTCCCTACCTTTTTGTCATGTGTTTTGACTTGTCTGTTTGTTCCTGATACTGTGGTTTGAACCAAAAGTCATATATCACCACTAACCTGTGAGTTGCTTATAGCTTTCTGGCAAGTGTGAGACACCATTTCTCTGGCTGATCAGTGCATAACCTCTGTTTAGAGTTAAATCAGAAAAGATAAGCTATCAAAGCTATTAAAGCTCTATCTTTTCTTGCCATACAAAGTCTTGATCTAAAATAAAGATGAGACTTTTTTATTATCAAATTAATTTAATAAAAGACATCATGAGGCAAGCAGAGGAAATATGGGCAAAAAATAAGGCAATAAGGCAAAGCAAGAGTTGAAAAACAGCATCCATACTTTGCAAAGTATGTCTTGGATAAATAGTTTTGAAAACATGAAGGAGTGCAACTATACCTACAATGCACAGGGATGACTCCAGGTTTAACTCTGTTCACTTGAACATTTTAATGCAAGACTCTCTGGACTGGCATCATGTCAAGCTCACTTCAATTAGCTCCCTTTAACCCATTGCATGCTCGGACAGGTCTCTTAAAGCCACATCAAACATTACTTTGCTCCAAGATTTACTTTCCTACGTGCTACAGAAGCAATATTAATATAAAACGCTGTGACAAATTAGCTGGAAGCTTAACATGCCACACTTAATCCATCTCCCTTAATGCTCTTTTTCCCGGAGGCAGAGGAACTCTTTAATTTGCTGACAGATAATAGAGCAGCTGTTTTGGCAGACATGTCAGCCAACACCTTTGCATGTGGCAGACACAGTCAACTGTGTAATCCCATTTGAGCTGTATCCATTTTGTTAATGCATTATTAGCTGGCTCTTTTGATATGAAATGTTCTTTACCATCTGGTGTCTCATTTTGTACTTGGCCCTGTTTTGACTTTGTCTTCTATATTTTTCAGTTTGAGAGATCATTTGCGAAACTTGTGTTGTATAGCAGCAGGGCACACCATAGCATGAACCCCATTTTGCAATGAATGGGCACAAAGGGCAGAATCAAGCATCTTCTAAGTTTCACTGCTCTCACCGAATGTTTTTGATCTGTTAAACATTGAGCACTGGGGCTTTAAGAGAGCATAGCTACGTTTCAACTATCTGCCACAAGCGGCAACCTCCGGTCTAAAAATATGAGTCCAATGTGGAAGTGCTAAAAACTGCAGTTCATCGAGGATCCGCTTGAGGCTGGCTCCGGAAGTACCAGAAGTCACATACACATGAATGGGAAAAAGACGATTTTTACAGCAGAAATAAACATGTTTACAGCCTGGTACAAGAGACAAGTGTAGTCTGGATAGCTCATTTCGGCACACACTGTACGGGGGGTGGATATTTTTCTAATTTGGTATTTTCGAAGATATTGAGATTACGAGTCTTCCAATGAGAGGCACAGCTGACTTGATTAACAGGTGGGAACACTGTAGCTGTTGGCTAGGAGGCTCAAAGCCCGCCTCTTTACGCCACAATCGTACGACAGCAGTTAGGTTGAGTTCAACATTTCCAATATGGCTGCCGCCGCCGATCGGCCTCAAGACAGCGCTTCAAAAACAGGTGGGTGACGTCACGGATCTTACGTCCATATTTTATACAGTCTATGATCTGCCACCATGACTGTTTGTGCTGCACAGATCATTGATTATTCATTGGATGATCAGGATGATCAAAAAACATGGACATTTACATCACAAAGGAACACCAGACAAGAAAGTTAGGGCCAACTGCATGATCTTTATTGATTTTTGCTGTTTATAGCGAGTTATGACTCAATCTCATCCACATCCACGTCAACAGTCTGGCTGCTCTCCACCACCTTTCCATCCACAACTGTCTGCACCACTGTGATGACCTTTGTGACCACTGAGAAAAGAGAAAGAAACAACAGTCATGAGGATATCACATCAAAGTTCTTTAAGCTACTTCAAACTTGAGTGGTAATTCAATGATCAAGAGACGCATATGAGTTGTATCTTACCTTGTTTTGTACTGTAATGGGTAAGAACAAGATGAAAAGAGAAAGAAAGAAGAAAAACATTAGTCTGGAGCACTTTTATGTTTGAATTGTGTGTTTTCAGGTTGACTCTGTCAGGTTTCACCTCTCATCCTCCCCATCCAGCAGCCTCCTGTACTCTGCGATCTCCATCTCCAGCCTGGTCTTGAGGTCCAGCAGCATGTCATACTCCTGTTTGTTACTAGCGATGTTGGAGTGGAGCTGGGACAGCTGAGCCTCCAGGCTTGTGACCATGCTCTGAAGGCTTGTCAGCTGTGCAGAGTAGCGGGCTTGAGTCTCCGCAAGAGTGCCTTCCAGGGATGCTTTCTGTTGTGGTTAGAGGGCAAAGTTGTTAGGTAAGAAGGTCAGTGATTGAAACTCAAGAGGTCTTCCTGTAACATCTGATGCAAGCCTTTTAAATCTGCTGTTGGTAGTCTCAGAGTAAACATCTGTTCAGAGAGAGGGACATTGAATGTCAACACTATCCCTCCCAACCAGATTTCCTCTTAGCCCCCCAACACAGATTGGCGTGTGCAGTCATGATAGGGCCAGACTAATAACCAATCGGAGAACGTATAGGGGCTGCCCCTTAACCAATCAGGACGGAGGATTGGAGATTAGCTATGATTGGTCCGTCATAACGGGACAAGGGTAATAATAACATTGCTTGATACAAAGACATTGGAAAACGCAGAGATTTCGCAATAGTCTCAAATTACTCCACTTACTGATGAGTACCGATGGGTATTATGACCTTTTCTCCAAATCCAGCAGAAAAAAATCAACATTTTCTACACCATTCCTACCAACAGCAGCTTGAAGTGTTCGTTGTGTAGCTCTATTTGCTTTCTTGCCCGTTTGGTACGAATTGATGCCACTCACATATTCTCAACTTGAAGCTACATTCAGTAGCCACTTAGCATAGCATTAAGACTGGAAATAGTGAAAGACCTCGCCTGGTTCAACTAAGCAGCAACCTCTGGTCTAAAAATATGAGTCCATTGCGGAAGTGCTAAAAACTGCAGTTCATCAAGGATCTGCTTAAAGGCTGGCTCCAGAAGTACCGGAAGTCACATACACATGAATGGGAAAAAAGTGATCTTTAAAGTAGAAATAAACATGTTTACAGCCTGGTACAAAAGATGAGTTTAGTCTGGGTAGCTCATTTCTTGATGTCCTCTCACTGTGAGGGGGGTGAATTTTTTGTCTAACCCAGCAATTTCAAAGATATTGAGATTACTAGTCTTCCAATGAGAGGCACAGCTGACTGCGGGAACACTGTAGCTGTTGGCTAGGAGGCTCAAACTCTGCCTCTTTACGTCACACTGGCTCCACAGCAGCAATTTCGCTGCCGCCGCCGATTGGCCTCAAAACAGCTCTTCAGAAACAGATGGGTGACGTCACAGATACTACCTCCATATTTTATACAGTCTATGGGTTTAACCCAAAAGTACAAAATCTGCATTTTTAAAGCTCAACTTCCAAAGGAGCCGAGTTATGGGGGTTATGTCTTCATGTATTTCTTTGCAAGGCACAGTAACTTCTTGGAGCTGTGCAATCTTTGTGCAAGGATTTAATAAATGTATGGTACTCTTTATGCTAACTACTATAATAAGCTAATATTAAGCTAAGTAGCTGTAGCTTCATGTAAGGTATGGACTGCTACCCCACTTCTCTAACTTTCAGATTTAATGACAGTAGGCATAGTTGAAAACATGTAAATGAAGTAGCTGAATGATGACATACCATACTCAGATGGGACTGGAGTTCAATCTGAAGCCTCTGGAGGGTGCTCTTCAGGTCCTTGATTTCTGTGCGGGACGTCGTCAGGACTTCTGTGTGTGTGACCACTTCCTGCTCAACTGCTGAGATCTGTGTGGATCATAAAACAGTGTGAGTTGTTCCCCCAGGGATTTACAGCAGATGACTGACACAGCATCACGATAAATATGGTTTATTTAACCCTCTAAAGGTCGCCTGTGCTCCTCTAAGTTGTATCTTTTCACCTTGTTCTGGTACCAAGCCTCCAGTTCTTTGCGGTTCTTGCCGATGGCGCCTTCGTAGTGTTCCCTGATCTCTGCCATCACCTTGTTCAGGTCTACAGAGGGAGAAGCATCAACAGCCACATTGACCTGTCCGCCCATCTGGCTCCTCAGCAGAACCAACTCCTGCAGGGGTTCAAAGAGGTCAGTCCAGTCAGTCAGCAGGCAAACTTCATTAAATGACTCATGTATATTTGATCACTTCTCAGAGCTCCTTTGCCAAAGGTGTTGCATCCTTTTGTATATATGTGTGTGTGAAGGAGAGTTAAGACAAACAGTAACCATGAGCTAATGGAGGCTTAATGGAAGAAGAATAGGAGGAAGTGTGCAGAGGGGAGAGGGGCAGTTCTGTTGAAAAGGGAGAGGGCGGCAGACCTGTTTACAAAAACGTTAACCTAACATTGGATTTCCTCCGTGTTATCAGCGGTGAAGCAGAGGGCATGTTGGTGCAAATAACAAGCAGATCAGGCCACAATAGACGGCTGTAATGAATGATGACATCTCTGTCCCACAGTCAATAGCTGCAGTGTGTAACTCTCTGCTGCTGAAATGATGGATGATGAGTTTGATTAATCACAACCGTAGTAACATATTTTCAGGTTATGTACACACACAGAGCGGGTGTTGGCCTGAGTGTGGGAGTGTATGAGAGGTGTTGACAGATGTTAAGTCGATAGTTTAGCTCCTATCAAACTGTCATCAACAAATCTTGCATGTGTAAACTGGGTGCAGCTTTTTTCACTCCCCACCTCCTCATGGTTCCTCTTCAGCATGATGAGCTCATCCTTCAGGGACTCATACTGGCTCTCCAGGTCCATCCTGGCCAGGTTCAGCTCATCCAGCACCCTCTTCAGTCCAGCAATGTCAGCCTCCACAGCCATCCTCATGGCCAGCTCGTTCTCATATCTGAGTAGATCACAGTGTTTTTTTTAGTGGGTGTCATTTAGACATGATTTCACATTTCAGAGTGCCTTTAAAGTGTCAGTTATGTGACAGAACAGAGAGGAGCAGGAGTGTAAGGACACGAAGAATACACCTACTTCATTTTGAAATCATCAGCAGCCAGTTTGGCGTTGTCGATGTCCAGGACTGTCTTGGCATTGAGCCGAGAGGCAATACGGATCTGAGGGGGGAGAAAAACAAAACATTGAGACAAGTTAGCAAAAAGGGTTTAACAGTTAACAGGACTCTTATGGTTTCGTTTTTTAAGGAGCTGTAACAAATGTACTCAGGATTCATGTTTCACAGTAGAACAATGAATACACTCTTTCAGACATTTACAAGCTATAAAATATATCTAACAGGTTTGCCCCAAATGACATAGAGCTTAGTTGTATGTGTTTGACAGGAAAAAACACAGAGCAGCTCATTTCACGTTCTGTAAAACTGTGTTACTTGATGTGTAGACAGGCTCTTATGCAAATCTATAAGGTACCCTGATGTGATTATCACTGCAGCAGCCAACAGCAACAGCAAAATGTGATGCGCAGTAATGAGAGGAATGGATCTGGTATGACAGTTATGACAATAAGCATCTTACGCTCTGTGTTTGTGGTATGCACTTCTTGGTGAGATAGCCTACTTCCTCTTGGGTTTTCTAGCTCTCTAATTCATATTTAAACTTTCAAATCCCCTCGTTCAATCCAAACCAACTCACCCCTACACACTCACTATGAAGGTTTAAGACAGAAATAAACCAGATATGTCTTCTTGTCTTACCTTGTCCTTCAGGTCATCAATGATGACGAAGTAACGGGTGTAGTCGTGGCTGATGACGGTTCTGGTTTGGTACCAGTCTCTGATTTGCTTGTCCAGGCGGTCGTTCTCCTTCTCCAGAGTGCGCACCTTCTCCAGGTAGGAGGCCAGACGGTCATTCAGGTTCTGCATGGTGGCCTTCTCGTTGGCCCCAACGTGGAGGTCCAGGCCATCAGAGAGGTTGAAGCCTCTGGGAGAGTTTGCATAGTTCATCTGGGAGGATGAGATGCGGGTGCCATGGCCGCCTGCTCCACCGTAGACACTCATGGTCTTCTGACCGTAGGATTTGCTGCTGAAAGACATGCTGGGAGGTCTGGATGTTGATCAAGTTGGATCACTGGAGTTGGTCTGCAGTTGTAGGCTTCAGTTTGGCCTCCTTGTTTATATAGTCACCACACAGAGCTGAGTGGGATGGGCCAGGAGGAGCAGTTGAAAGAGAAGAATGCGGCCAGCAGGTTTCCCCCCTACCCCTATATGCAATCTCTCCATCAGCACGGGCGTGGTAGGGGTTCACCCACCTTTTTTCAGGTAGAACTTGTGACTCCACATTTTATGGTTTATCAAAGAAAGGGCATTCCTCAAATACTCTACAACTCTTTTCTCAGGATTCCTCAACCTTTCACAGATTTCAACTTCAGCATTCTTAGTTTAGTTTCCCAACAGCAGGTTTAGAGAGACAAATACATACTGTATAACTTCAAATATAAAAATGCTAATAAAGCAATCATGATGGAGAAAGTGCTGTGTGCAACTATCTTGTAAAATTTTCACTCACAGCAGTGACAGAAATGGCACATACAAGCAACAATTTCACCTCAGTGAAACCTGGGGCCAAAGGTCTAACACAAGACATTTCTTAGATAGCTTTGGTTATTTTTGTCACCCAAGGGTTCGGGCAACATGTTCAAAATTGAGTTAATGAAGAGTTATACAACTTATAAGTATCAACAAAGACATGGCATTTTCTTAATCAAGTGTTTTTTACGCACTCGACTTAAAAGATGCTACTTATTCAGAGATGCAAGAAGAAGGAGAGTGAACAGAAAACATGGTTAAGTGATTGTTTTTACAAGATACATCAGATCATCAGAGTTGAATTAAATATGAAGTCCCCATCCAGATATTATATATTCAGTCAAACTTGGGTCACTATAGTAGGTATTGTGTTTTGAGGCTGATGACCTGCAGCAGTCTAAGTTGATGGTGGTATGAAGTTATTAAGGGTGAATGTGCCTTTTAATGCAGCATCTAAAGTTTTGTTTTATTTAAAGTGTCTGACAGTACTTTTTATCTGGTGACATGAAAGTTTCTCATTTTAATTGTTTAATTCTGATGCCTTTACCTCATCTGCAAAAAAGTAAATCAGACGATCAGAGAAGCAGACATATTTTAAACGTCTGTCAAGATGAAAGAATTCAAAGCATGCAGACAAGTGGAGCATGTTTGTACATTTTTACTGACAGTTAAACTGTTTGTGCTACACAGTACAGTTAGAATGAGGAGGTAGATGGAGGTGAGTCATCAAAAGGCAATAATCAGAGCATACAGTATATGATATATGTGTGTGTGTGATGTAGGATCAGCAAAGAGATACAAGCAGAGACTAAACTGCAGAAATTGAGCACAAGTTCAAAAAAAGGTGTCAATCTTAGTAGAAGATCATTCCTCTCCCCGTAAAGCAGGGATACTATGATTTTTCAAAATTTTGAAACATGGTGGGAGAAGTCAGTGGAGGTAAGAGCAGTCAAGCTGGCTTATTATAAAAAAAGACATAGAATAAGGGTCTGGTAATAAGTCCTAGGAGGCTGATATGTCACTTGCAAACTAAAACAAACTTCATATTTTAGTTTTGAATCTTGCAATTTAGATAGCAGACACATTACAACACTAAGGAGAGCTTGTTAGCTCTGGTTGACATACAATGATAATTCGTTAGCCAGAGCACATTAGTCTGGGTTGTTGTTAGATTTTCTTGACAGTGAAGGTGGCAGTCTGTAGTGGTGTTGATGAGTAACCCAGTTCATTACAGTAACCAACATCTGTACTTGACTATAGCCTGTATAAATAATGGACGTAGTATCTGTGACGTCACCATCTGTTTCTGAAGCGCTGTTTTCAGGCCAATCGTCAGCAGCAGCCATATTGGAAATGTTGAACTCAACATAACTGCTGTCGAGCAAGTGTGACGTAAAGAGGCGGGCTTTGAGCATCCTAGCCAACAGCTACAGTGTTCCCGCCTGTCAATCAAGTCAGCTGTGCCTCGCATAATGAAAAACTCAAATCATGATATCTTCTAAACTGTAGCTTTATGAAAAAATTCACACCCTGTACAGTGTGTGCCGATCGATAAATGAGCTATCCAGACTACACTTGTCTTTTGTACCAGGCTGTAAACATGTTTATTTCTGCTGTAAAGATCGGCTTTTTTGAATTGGCGTGTATGCGGTTTCCGGTACTTCTGGAGCCAGCCTCAAGTGGACACTCGATGAACTTCGGTTTTGTTTTGTTTTGTTTTTTGGGGGGGCTTTTGTGCCTTTATGATAGGACAGCTGAAGAGTGACAGGAAATGCTGGGAGTAGAGAGTGGGGTAAGACATGCAAGACATGGTCACGGCCAGGAGTCGAACCAGCAACCTCAGAACTGCAGTTTTTAACACTTCAGCATTGGCTTCAATTCTCACAACCGGAGATTGCCGCTTGTATTTGACACGTTCTCTTAGCTTCCTCTCTTGAATTAACTCCAGTCAGCAATAACTAAAGTTACTGAGGTATCATGTTGTGTTCAGTATGACAGTGAAATATTTTAGTCATCAGCTGTGGACCTTCATAAATGCAACATTTGTTAACTCATCACTACTTTCCAGATCTACCCTCTGCATGGTCCGAATTTGCCCCAGTTCTGGCTCTAGATACAGCTTCGAGACTTCATCATGGTGGCTGTATTCACTTAAAGCCCCTGTGAGTACATTTTCTGCGTGGAAAGCTAAACCTCTTACCACTTATCTGATATCTCCTGTAAATGCCTAAGTTGTCTTATTTAAACAAAAAATCCTTATGTTAATTTTTTTTTTTAAAGGGCTGAGCAGCACGCTGATAATCACTTCAGACACGTACCCTGAAGCTGTGGTTTCAGGCGTTAAAAAAGATCAATGCAGAAGCAATAAATCATGTCTCTGATCGTCTCGTTTGACTTGTGTTTTTGTATGATCATATGTTCAACACAGACTACTCATGCAAGCAACCTGGAGAATCTGTTAACATACTGCTCAGTTATCTGTGCTTTTTAAACATGCTTTCCATATTATATAGAAAGATAACAGCTGCAGAACTAAGTTGCTAAAGGAAATTGGAACCTGAAGTTTTTAATGCTGTGGACACTTTAACCCTCCTGTTATGTTTATTCCTCTGGAACAGCAATAATTTTCCTGGGTCAATTTGACCCGGGACATATTCAATTATCCAAAAGTGTCAGAACCCCAAAAAATCCCAATCCACATTTTTTAAATCTAGTTTTTAACTCCATTACTGACCATTTAAATCCAGATTTGGTCCATTAGTGTTCTTTAATTCTAACAGATCATGGTTCAGTGAGGATAACTCACTCATTTTACATGAAAATTCATGTTAAAACTTTTTTAATGTATACTGGAAAGCCCTAAATATAAATTCAATAGTTTTGCATGACAAAGATTTTTGTTTCTTTTATTTTAAATGTTTTATTTTTTTATTTTTATGAAGTGATGTTGATAAATTAACACGACTCCTCTTCTTTCACATGCTGCCCAGATTTTAACCTGCAATTAGCTGGTTACGAAGGCATATATTGCCTAAAATAGACTTTAAAAACGGTCAATTTGACCCACAACATAACAGGAGAGTTAAGTAATTTATTTTTTTATCTTTAAAGAGAGATAAACTCAAAGATGGTGAAAGATCTTTCAAACAACAAAGAAACTTAAAGTCGGTTTCAGTCTGTGAGAGTCCTTCTCATTACAATACTGGCAGGTTTTTGATTGTACAAACCTATTTCTCTGATGAAACTCTAATCCCACCAGTCACAGGCCTACATTCAATGTAGAGCAATGAAAATAATTATCTTTATTTAAACTCAAAAATCAGAGAGCAAAGCCCTCATTTACAATGATGTCGAGCATGTAAAAGAAAAAAATTAAAATGCATGACAAGCAAATAAAAGATAAAACCTTAAAATAATGATCAATTAAAAACAGACAACTATTAAAAAGTAATGTTAAAACCATTGAAAAGTAATGTTAACACAAAGTCAGTTAAAACAGGTGCAATCAGAGGTTAAAATGTTTAAAACTAATGATTTGAAATAACTAAAAGAAACCAATGCATTCATTTTTATAGTGCTTCGAAGTGAGTTCCACGCAGAGGGTACAAAAAAGCCAAAAGCAGATCTTCCCAGCTCAGAATTAACTCTGGGAACCAGGAGAGTAAGCCATTTAGTTGACCGTGTGTGTTATAATACTGTAAAACCATTAGTTATAATCTCTATTAGCTTCTATAGGTATGACTTCAACTTGTTTCAAATGTACCAACCAGTTACATGTTATCATAGATGCCTTCTCATAACAAAAGCACTTCCCCATGACAGTAGAAAACGATCACCTCACAGTTGTCATTTCCTTTGAACAACACAGCTGAGCTCCTCTATCATCATCTCAGCATGTCTTCAGTCAGTGGGCACGCTGATAAGCACAGTGACGCCCTGAAAAAGTTGGTGACTGATTGTTAGATTGTGTCTGGAGAATGTCAGTCGGTCTGAGTACTGAAACTTTGTAAACTAATATCAGAGGCTCATGACATGCATTTTACTCTGCTGACATGAACGGTAGTCAAATTATTTATATAGGAGCCTTTTTGAACTACTTGGCTTTTCTGTAAAAGTAGTATGGGAGGTAGAACCCTCAATTATCAGGCACCTCTCCTTAGGAATCGTCTACCAGTTAGGGTCTCTACTTTTAAGAGTAGGCTTAAAATTATTCTTTATGAGAAAGCTTATAGTTAGAGCTGGCTCAGGTTTGGACCAGATCTTAGTTATGCTGCTTTAGGCTGAGACTGCCAGGGGAACTGACACACTGACACACTGGGATCCTATCCCACCCCTCTCTCTGCCTATCACTCACTTCAGACGGCCTGCTGCTGTGGACGTGCCAGACTCAAGCGGCAATAACTACTACTCTCCGTCTCACCACTACCATCTCTCTTTCTCTTATTCTTCTCTATCCCTCTTTCCAACCCCAGCATGGTCTCAGCAGATGTGTGTCTAACATGAGTCTGGTCCTGCTGGAGGTTTCTGCCTGTTAAAGGAAGTTTGTCCTTTGTGTAACTTGCTAAATACTGCAAAGTGCTCTGCTCATGGTGGATTAAGATGAAATCAGACTGAGTCCTGTCTGTAAGATGGGACTGGATCTTACCCTGTCTTGATGTTGGGTCTTTGTTAATAATTGAACATAGAGTAAGGTCTAGACCTGCTCTGTTTGGAAAGCGTCTTTGAGAGAGTGTTTATTGTGATTTGGCGTTATACAAATAAAGATTGATTGATGATTCATAGGTTTCTCTGTTTCAAATACACAATAAGGATTAAAACACTGAGACTCAACAGGCAGAACATAAACACTGTTGAGTTATTGTAAGTACTTATAGGTGCAAAATCAAATATAATGCTGAAAATAAGACTTTGGCACTTAAAATACTCATGACAGTTGTGAACACACACTCAGAGAGTGGTTTTCCATTAGCAGACAGTTTAATGTGATAATGACATCTTTAGTCTACTTCAGTATCAGGGTAAACCAGTATACATGACACAGGGTTTAATGTTGGTCACCCTTTCAGTTTTCCTGGTATGATGTGTTTACATGGCCTCTGTGAAAAAGGAAAAAATCATGTTGTCTGTGTTAAACCAGGTCAACATGAGGTCTTCTGTCTTTTAAAGGTTTTTGATCACTTTCACAGATCTTTCTCATTTTACTTCAAACACGTTTGTTCAAGTGTTGTTCAAACACCTTCATTCTTCTTCCCTGAGGCCCCACAGGTCTAACAGCGATCCAGTTCTGCCATGAATAGCTCGTTAAACAGCTCTCTCCATCTTATCTTAATCTTTCTTTCATCATCTTTCTCTGCTCTAAACAGGAAAAAAAATGCTCTTTTGTTTCTCAAACTCTCGAGATAAAAATGTTGCTCGGCCGGCTTTAGCGACACCAGCTAGTGTTACTACACGTTCTTCCCTTTAGACAACTGATGTGGGAGCTATGTTTGCATGAGTGTGAGATATTTCACTCCTTTATTTACTCACACTGGTGCAAACTGTTTTTGTTTTCTATCTATAAAGGTAACTGTGTGTTTGAGAGGTTTATGACACACAGGAATGAGCTGAGCTGGAGGTAACACACAGGTCAGTCACATTAATACAGGGAAGCTAATGAGTCATATCAAATCAAGCTGCAGTGAAAGGTGATGTGAATGTTGCAGAGTTTATTTGTGAGACTCTGGAGCAGAAACATGGGCCGACCCAGGACAAGGACACGGGTGTAAAGGGACAATCAGTTTCTGGTGTCCAAGCTGCCTTTTCAACAATGAAACCACATAAAAAAAATACATGAAGGAGTTTTAAATTTAGGAACATGAAATATACTTTATCTGTATTTTACTATGTAACAAAGAATCACTGATTAAAGACAGAAGTATAAACTTGTATGTGCGGTGACAAGGTGGACAGAAAATTTGACTCCTGATACGAACCAGGAAGTTTTATGTTACTGTCATTAAAGCAGTGATGAGGAGTTTTTTTATCTGGTTATGAAACACACTGAAATGAACATGGATGTCTTTATCGGACGTACAAACACAAGCAAAACCAACCTCATCACACAGAGGTTCCCAAACTTTTCATTCCAAAACATAGGTGCCAAAGATTCACGACCCCCACTGTCCCATGAAGTAATTTCATGTTGCTTCTTTATTTAGCTGGTCTACAGGAAATTAGCCTACCTGTAAGCACATGTTGCTGTGTTTCCTGTGCTGTTATGAATTAATCTGCTGCTACTTATGCTTTTGTTAAATAACTGTGAACTAACCCTAACCTTAAACTTAGGAGTCATCTGGCAAAAAAAGACAGAAAACTAATGAAACATTTTGATTCACAAAGTTTAATTTAAAATTGAACTACTTCTTTGTATATATTTTTACAATAATGGGTAAAATATGCAACTTTAGATTACTTAGACAGAAAAAAACCTTCTGGAAGACATCCAGCGACCCCTCTATTAGTGTATCCCCCAGGGGGTCTTGACCCACACTTTGGGAACCCTGGTTTATAACTTCTTTATTGTTATTTTAATGCCGATAACAATGATGCAGGGTACACTGTAAAAATGAAAACTTAAAATTGTTGGCCTGAAATGTTTTTAGGTTAAGTAAACAAAAAAGTTTCCATTTTGTTGCAAACTACATCAAAGTAGTTATCTCAACTATCTGTATGAAGTTTTTTGTGTAAAGTTGGTCTCATTTCCTAAGTTAGGTTGGCAGAACTTGAAATTATGGGTTTGAGGCTCGGCTAAATTATTAGAGTATGCTTCAGGTAAGGAACGGTCTCCAACTCAAATCTACAGGGGTCTTCCACACTTTCAATTCCCCACATGTGGCGCCATCTCTCCTGTCCTGTGTGGATTTTATCGCCCTAAAGGTGAGTATTTTCTTTGAGTATTGTATTGAAACTCTACAGTGCAGGAGGTCAATTGATGGTGAGTTTATTGCCGGTTAATGTAACTTTCATTTATTTAGTTAGTTAGTTTAATAAGGCATGGTCATTACTAATAGTTAGCCGCCTTGAACATTAGCTAGCTACCTTGCAAGTATGAAAACGGTGCTGTAGGGTGCAGTAACCAAGGAACATTTTCTGAACAACAAATAATAAGTTGGCACAAATTTCACTTCCCAGTATGTAGAACTCAGAACTTTAAGTGACACTACATATGAATGATAAGTTATCTCAACAAAAACTGATCAGTTGGCTCAAATGTAAGATTTCTAGTTAGACTCAAAACTCAAAAATCTAGTGCAGGCAGTTGCCTTGAAATTTTGAGTTTCCACAGCCTTTTCATTTTAACAGTGTAGGTGTCAGACAAGATGCATTTTTTTTCTTTTAACACATCATTAAAAAAAATGCGTTAACATTTTTTTTAAATTCAGGCAGTGATTCTCAATTTGTGATTTATTTGACTTCTAAAATAAATCAGAATGATATTTCTTTGTGGGAATAAATGTTACAGGAAGAAACAGCAAAGAAAGAAGAGATAGCCCTTTGTCCACAGAGGGCGCCAAACTCAACACAAAGAAAAAGTCCCTCAGGGAGCTTCGGCATCTCCTTTTATTTGAAACATTTAGAGATAAACAAGCAGCAACCTCCGGCTGCGAGAATTGAAACCAATGTGGAAGTGTTAAAAACTGCAGTTCATCAAGTGTTCGCTTGAGGCTGGCTCCGGAAGTACCGAAAATCACAAACACAAAAATTCAAAAAAGTTGATCTTCACAGCAGAAATAAACATGTTTACAGCCTGGTTCCATAGGATGAGTGTTGTCTGGATAGCTGATTTCTCGATCAGCATGGGGGGTGAATTTTTTCATAAAGCTACAGTTTAGAAGATATTAAGATTTGAGTTTTCCATTATGAGAGGCACAGCTGACTGGATTGACAGGCGGGAACTCTGTAGCTGTTGGCTAGGAGGCTCAAAGCCCGCCTTTACGTCACACTTGCTCGACAGCAGTTAGTCAAGTCAACTTTATTTATATAGCACATTTAAAACAACCAATGTTTGCCAAAGTGCTTTACAAGGTAAAAAGTAAAAATTATATGAAGACAACAATAAACAACAACATAACAGGATATTAATGTCCTCTTCACGAGGAGAAGGCCAAAGAAAAGAGATGGGTCTTCAACAAAGATTTAAAACATTCAACAGTTGGGGCCGATCTTAATTGGAGTGGCAAGCCATTCCAGAGC
Source organism: Notolabrus celidotus (assembly GCF_009762535.1). Lineage (NCBI taxonomy): Eukaryota > Metazoa > Chordata > Actinopteri > Labriformes > Labridae > Notolabrus > Notolabrus celidotus. The sequence goes on from NC_048278.1 coordinate 6,681,969, forward strand.
TTGGGGGTCTGCTGCAAAGGCTCGGTCTCCCCGGGTTTTAAGGCGACTTTTAGGCACATCCAGGAACAGCTGGTTTGTTGACCTCAGTGCTTGGGTTGGGTTGTGAGCATGGAGAAGATCAGCCAAGTAGGACGGTGCCAATCCATTTAGGGCCTTGTATGTTAAAAGTGCAACTTTAAAATCAATCCTGTGATGGACTGGGAGCCAGTGGAGAGCACGCAGCACAGGTGTGATGTGCTCCCTCTTTTTCCTGCCAGTCAGGAGGCGAGCTGCCGCATTTTGTACAAGCTGCAGGCGCTGAATAGACGCCATGTCTAAGCCGACATACAAAGAATTACAATAATCAAGCCTAGCCGTAATAAAGGCATGTACAACACTCTCTAGATCCTTAGGAGGAGATATGCCTTCACCTTCGCTATGAGTCTCAGCTGGAAGAAGCTGGACTGAACCACGAGGGGTTTGTTTCCTAAATTTGAAGGCTCTGTCAAAATGAACTCCAAGGCTCTTTACAGAGGAGTGAACATTTGCTGCGAGAGGGCCGAGAGTGCTCCCATCGAACTGTTGGGGCTGTCCAAATACAATGACCTCAGTCTTTTCCTCGTTAGGTTGAGTTCAACATTTCCAATATGGCTGCTGCCGAGGATTGGCCTCAAAACAGTGCTTCAGAAACAGACAGGTGACGTCACGGATACTACGTCCATTATTTATACAGTATATGGCAATACATCAGGAAAGATGATTTCCTTAAAATTTGTTAAAAGCAGCCTCAAAAACGAAAAAGACTTTCTGAGTAATAAGTCAGCATTCAGTCCTTCCATGAAATCAAACACTGCAACTTTCAGCGTCTTTACGTTCTTCAAGTGTGTCGTTACATTCATCTCACAAACTGGGTCAAGTTTATCCTTCAGTGTTTTCAGGAAAACTGTCCGTCCTTCAAAAGAACATTACATCACCTGGACTAGTCCTGACCAAGCAAACACCGCCCTCTGCTCCACACCCACTTTCTCTCTTTAAACAGAGTAGAGAGTGGAGACTGAAGGCATCTTTCTACAACCAAGAACAAGACTGACTGCTTTTTGTTTCTATTTTTAGTTGTTTTTACTTAATTCTAGTTCTCTTCAGTCCTTCACATGGAGGCTGTCGTGTGTGAATACCTGTGTGACTGTGTGCATTTAAAAGCTACATACTTCTGTTTGACTGCCTGACAGAGGGAGAGGCAGACAGAGGAAACATGAAAATCAACACCTGGTTTTATATTTGTGACATAAAGATTAGATAAAATTAGAATAGATTAAACTTTATAAATCTCAAGAAATGGAAACATAGACTTTATTGATTCTGCTTTTGGATCCATTCACTTTTTACAGCAACCAAGAAAGAGTTAGGAATAAGAAAGACCAGGTGGTCGATATAAAATGAAACAAATATAGTAATTATATCATTAACTAATATACATCTTGTCATTGAGATTTGTTGTAGATTACACAGAAGTTTGCACAGTTAAAAACACATGGTGTGTTATATGATCTAAGTGAATGCAGATCATGAAGACTTTTCCTTGCAAGCAAATACTACTGGACTGATGAAACAGGCTCAACAGGGACTGTACTCTCTGAGGAAATCCAAACAGGCTTCACTCCCCACCACATTCTGAAGGGGGACAGTGGAGAGTGTGTTGACCTGCTGGATCTCAACACAGTACTCCAGCTGCAGGGAGGCAGACAGGAAGGGCCTGCGGAGGGTATAGAGGACAGCAGGAAGAATAACTGGAGTGTCACTTCCCTCTGTCCAGGATATATTCCAGAGCCGCTGGAGGACTACGGCCCTGAACATCTTAAAGGATCCCTCTCCACAGTCTCTTCCAGCTGCTGCTTTCACAGAGACCCTACCTCGGTCAGAAATGCAGAACCAGCAGGCTGTGAAACTCTTTTCAGGCTATTAGACTGATGAACATGCCAGTAATATACTGTTGCATTTTTACCTGCCTGTGTTACATTAACCACATACTTAGCACTGTTTTTGAAATATGTGAGTTAACCTTACAGTATTTATTATGGGTAGTCTTCTCCTCTGATCCATTCTCTCCTAACTCTGCTGATGTCTTATCGTCCCTCTACAGAGGAAGACATTTAGCTACACCAGCAGCTTCAACTCTGACTTTTCACAGCTCTCTTGGGTGTGGCACAGTGATTCACTTTTACCTCCTGCACGGACTTTACGTTGGATCTGAGCAGCTCTACTGATGTCAACCACTAGATGGTGCCCTCGAGCTGTGACTCTCTCCTCCACGGCTCTGATATCTGTTGAACATGAAGGGTGTGGCAGTGTGATAATCTGTTGCATTTCTCGAGTCAACGGAGAGATTTATCAGCCTCATTATAGACTCTCTCTCCTTCAGCCTGGCTCATCCTCTGTGGGTGTTGGAAACCTTAACATTATGTGAGATCTTTTTAATTTATGGGTGTTTCTTAATATAAAACCTACTCGAAGTAAAGGTGGGTTCAGAATCAGAATGCTTAGTGGTGCATTTTTGAAGTCAAACAATGTTTGTTTGTCTCTCCTGCCAGACGGTAACTTTACAACTTAATTATTAAAATAGGTCTGTTACACAGGCCAGGTCCAATGAAAATGTAGTATTCCTCACTGTTATTCTGTTACTAGTTTATAAGCAGATTAATGGTCAAATAAAATGAAACAACAGCAGAGTTACAAGCTCAGAGCTACGACTCAAGAGTTTTTCTTTACTGTCCTTTTAAAGTACATCCTTTGTTCCTTTGCATCACAACTTCATCTTTTTAATTTCTAACAAAAGCAACATTTGCACATGAAGAGATCTGTTATTACATATCTGTATTATTAGACTGAGCAGAGACAGGTCTAATGATTCCTGTTACTTTGCATAGAAGGATACGACAGTGTCAATATGCACAGCGGATAATTTCATGTGCACAAGTGACAGTTTAACTTTGCCTACAGAAACTAGTCCCACAGTGTGACAGTGCATCAACTCCAACATGTCACACTGTGCCACACCCAGACACACACACCTACACACACACCAACACATACACACCTACAGAGAGAGAGAGAGAGAGAGAGAGAGATAGAGAGAGAGAGTGAGCCCATCTCTCAACACACTTCATGGTGAAATGCTCTGTCAATGATTCAGTCCAGGACCTCTGCCAAAACTGTTGCATGCTGGGATGTTTCTGTTACCTAGTGCCTGCTGAATAGTTGAGCAGGATGTGATAATGCCTGTGGAGGGGTGTGGTGAGGCTCCGTGTGCTGTGCTGCTCCCCACAGGCTCACATCTGCGATTCATTGTTAGTAACTCTGCACAGAGCTGCTCCTGTTTTTGTCCATCTGTGAGCAGAAGATTAAAACAGATTTGGAATTTAATCTCTTCAAAGTTTTGTTCTTGTTTGGTTATTGAACATAATCAAACCTAAAAAACTCTCACCTTTGTAATGGAAACTCAAGTAGGCACCTTCTTACTAACACTTGGGTGTAAAGAAACATTTCCTATCCTTAAAAGTTATCCATTAAGTTTGCATGCAAGAGGACAAAACGTTTCTCAATCCTTTTTAATTATTAGACAGATTTCTCAATTGTTGCTTCACCTCTTAAGCAACAGTTGAAATAACTTGTTGCATATCCTCTGGGATTAAAAGTTTCCTGCATTAAGTGCTTGTTAGCTACTTTAAAGTCAAACTTCTCCACCAAATAGAAACCTGTTTAAAGATTGTAGGTTAAACACAAGAGTAGCTGTATGAATCAGCCTACAGTAATAAGCAGTTAAAGACAGCCAACAACTCCAACCACGCTGTAAACATTGAACAAATTGCTACCATCAAACCGGAGGTACTGGGCTCGATACTTTAATGGAGCAAAACAGAAACAGTCTTTGTACACAAGTCGATCCTCAAATGAAATATGAGCTGAAGCTCTGATCAGATGTACTGTACAGAGAAAGGCTTTAATTATGTCCTCAGTGATTTGAAATGTGTGTTTGTTTTTTCTTTCATGTTTGTGATTTGATGCTAGTTAAATGTCAGACTTAAACAGTAATGCATGATCATCATAACATCATCATCTCTGGACACAGGGTGGATATTGTTTTTCACTGAGCGTCCTCAAACTTTGGACAGATTAACAGACCACTCAGTGAGACAAACCCTTTATTGTTGGCTCACGTTAACATACACAATCCCAGAAGTCCGTCCTCGTTCACCGCTCTGCCTCTTTTTCCTTATTGTGGTGCAATGAGCTGCTTGGAGGTTACTGCATGAATACAGCTCTGTTTGTACCTGATTGAACAGAAGCTGGAAACAAGATGACTCACTGTGGGAAACCAGAACGTATTCATCACTTTCATCTTATGTTTCTATTTTAATATTACACCTTGTGCGGCTGTGCTTTGAGGTCAATATAAACCTGACTGATTCTTCTGTATTGCATGATTTTTGTAATTCACCAAAGTATGTAACACATTAAAAAATAGACCTGATGAAAGTTCTGGACAGAAAGCAACAGAGCTGTTAAAATTTAAGTCATGGCAACCTGTCTCAACAAAACAAAACATATAGCTGAACTAAAGGAGAGGACCTTTTAACTAGCAGATCCCAAGGCCTCACTGATAACATGACTGAAAGGAATGTGCACTGCTATCAAACTTAGGACAACTCATTAGCCAGCTATCTCACAAATCACCAGGCTGTGTTTAATACTTGATTCTGATTGACCCAAAAACAACAGTATTTAATCATGAATTGAGCAACATCAGGGACAACCAGATCACACACATCATATCGAATCAATCTGCAGAAAGGAGTCCATAAAATGTATGGTTTCACCTCTTCCTGCTGACAATGCTGCAAAAACGCTAGTTTCAGAGAGCGATGATAAAACAACATGGAGGATGTTTTTAATATTACTTTTGATTCATTTGTAGAGCACAACACTTCAGATTAGTGGTTAGTGGTTGAGCAGTCGGCTGTGGCTCAGTGGGTAGAATCGGTCGTCTTTTAATCGGAAGGTTGGCGGTTCGATCCCAGCTCCGGCAGTCACATGTCAAAGTGTCCTTGAGCAAGACGATGAACCCAAAGTTGCTCCCGCTGTTGTTCAGCGGTGTGTGAATGTGTATAAACGAGAGATCAGCTAATACTGATGGTTCCTTACATTAGCAGCCTCTACCATCAGTGAGTGAATGAGTATGAATGGGTGAACGCCACGAGTAGTATGTAAAAGCACTTTGAGTGGTCAGACAGACTAGAAAAGCGCTATATAAGTACAAGTCCATTTACCATTTACCAGTCAACAGCAGAGAAAAGAAGATAAGAGGAGGGACCTGAACAGAAACTAGCGAGGGAGCGCAGATTAGCCGAGTGGTTAGATTGGGGGCCCATATATCCAGGTTCGATTCCAGCCAGTGGCCCCTTTCCAGCATGTCCTTCCCCCACTCTCTCTCTCTCCCAGTTTCCTGCTCTCTCCATTGCACCAGCCTCTTTTTTTAAACTTTATTTTATTCAACCTTTATTTAACCAGGTAAGTCATTAAGAACACATTCTTATTTCCAGTGACAACCTGGCAAAAGGCACAGCCTTTTGAGGGGTAAAGGGTCAGGCTTAACAGTAATGATAAAAACAAACACAGGGGAAAAAACTTAAAAGACAAGTTAAACATGACAGGACAGAACAGAGCAAATAAAGAACAGCAGCAACAGGAGTCCAGGATTAAAAGGATTAAAAGCAGCTGCAGGTGAGTTTAAGAGTGTTCATGAGAGAGTTCCTGAAGGCCTCTTTAAATAAATGTGTAGAATCTCCAAAAATATAACTTAAAAAAAGAAAGAAACTAGCTAGGGATGTTAAAACAAATAAGAAGCTGAGTGAGATACATGTCGACCAAATTAAAGAAAGGAAGCACAAGCTGCAACAAGACTTTTGCCGTGCAACGGGAATGGTTGAGTGAGAAGAAAATGCTAACGGGGGAAGAGGACCTTTGCAGGTGCTGTTGTTATTTCCTGCATTTTAGAAGACTGTACTCAAAAAAAGCAACATGTGTGTCTGTTTTGTCAACATGAGTATAACATGTAGCTTCTATAATATTAATTCATGTTTAGTGGTTAAACATTTTTAAATCATGTAGTTTTAACACGACATGCAAAATCCTTAAAACTACAAGATTGCTTTATGTCAACACAACCTAATGGGTTTAGGTAGGAATCCCATCTGCAACAACTCTCCAGAGCAGAAGGTGGCAGTAACATGCGACAGGCCCTATTCATCAGCCAATGTAGCGTGCTTAGAAGAGTTTGTAGACCTTATCAGGATGGAACGATCTGCTGCCACATTAATACATCTCAATCAGGGGTTAAACAGATTGTGGGATACAGTTAGATCATTCTTGACCACCTTACTTGTGTGTGTGTGTGTGTGTGTGTGTGTGTGTGTGTGTGTGTGTGTGTGTGTGTGTGTGTGTGTGTGTGTGTGTAAACTGTAAGTAATGTATGTACGTTATGTATGTTTAAGATTTATGTCCTGTTCATGTATGGAATAAAAATAGCATGCTTCTGGCAAAGAAGAGTCATTACGGGGAGTTGGGAGAGATCGCCTGTGACTGACTGCAATTGGGTCGCTGTTGGTGTAGTGGTCGTAGCGCCCCACGTAACGAGGCTATGGTTCTCGTCGCAGGGGCCGCTGGCCTGATTCTCGGCCGGTCAACCATTTCCTGCATGTCTTCCCCCACTCTCTACTCCCCACGTTTCCTGTCTCTCTTCAACTGTCCTGTCAACAATGGCGAAAAAGACCAAAAATATAACTTACAAAAAAAAACCCAATAATAATAATAATAATAAGTTATCCATTATCATATTATAAAAGTTATTGTGACCCAAAACAATTTAGTCAGATCCTACCTTAGTAAATATGTTGAAACAACTTTTACAAATTAAGTTGGACCCAAACATTGTAAATAAGTAATGGTAACGTCAATACTTTATGTTCACTCCACATATTTACAATTAGTTGGTTCAACAAAATTGTGTATCGCTAAATGAAAACATTTTAATTAGATGGAAATTGATGGAAGTTCACCCAACAAATTATTTCTTGAAAACAATGTGAATGTTTGGACTTAACCCTGAATGAAACGTTGAGTTTGATGTGGTTTATTAAAGTTAAAGAAACTAATGTTGAGACTTTGACGTCCATGAAAGAGGCTGACAAGATGACTGTTACAATGGAAGCGTTATCAGCATCAAATCTCTACCCTTAGTTGGGTAACAAGCTGGATAATGTAGTTTGAGTGGGTGGTACTGCAAATTACGTCTCACCCTGCTGCACTCCTTTTTTTTTTTTATTTACGTTTTATTGATTTTGTACATAAACAACAATGAACATGAAGACCTATAGACAAGTACAAAGACTTCGGGGGGAAAGTAAAGACTTACATAAAGAGACTGGTAGACACCACCAGAAAAAAAACAAATATGAAAATAAACAGATGAGTGTCAATCACAGTCCAAGCAGAGATCACCTAAAATCCGGTCTGATAGTAGAGACATATGAGATCCATTTTTGCCAATTTACAATAAATACCTCCTTTTGTGTTCTTAAATTAAAAGTAATTCTTTCCATCACAAAGATACTGTACACAATATCAATCCATTCATCCACATTGGGGGCCTCCCTCTTCAACCATTTCTTTGTTATAGATTTCTTACAGGCCACTAGTAATATTCTCAGCAGGTATTTATCTCTGTTCCTCCAATCTAGTTCCTTTAGATCAACCAGATACAACAGATTGAAACATAAAGTTATTCTTGTTGAAAAGACAGTCTCTAGGATCTGATGTATGCGCAACCAAAATGGGTTCACAACGGGGCAACTCCAAAATATATGATAGTGGTTCGCCTCTTTACTGCCGCAGCATCTCCAACACTCTGTCTGGCTGGAATATGATTTCTTCTGATATGGAGTACAGAAATAGCGGATGACATTTTTCCACGTAAATTCTCTCCAAAGTGGGGAATTTGTTGTTTTCCATTGTTGTTTAAAAATGTCACTCCAGTTCTCCTGTGTGATTACTATGTTGCCTTCTGTCTCCCACCTTGATCTTGCATTAGACGTGTTATCTTTGTTAAGAGATTGAAGCCCCATATACAATTTTGAGATTCCCTTCCTATAAGGTTCATCTTGGTAAGCTTTTACAAATATCTGTAGAATCTCTTTTCCAGGATCATAGTTTTTTATGATTTTTTTCTCAATATAGTCTCTTATTTGTAAGTATCTGAAGTGGTCCTGGTTCCGTAGTCCAAATTTATCTTTGAGATCCTGGAAACTCCTAACTGAACCTTTACTTAGAAGAGAATAGTATGTTGTGAGTCCTAAGGAGGTCCATTCCTTGAATCTATGGTCCCTGCTGCACTTCTATTTTGCATAACCACCTGCTCACTTTACATTTTCCCGTACATATTGTTGGCAGCAGCCGTGACAAATATCCAGAGCAAAAACAAAGAACGGAAGTTCAACGATGTGCAGCTTGACATGATGTGTTTTGATCACTCTTCAGAAGGGAAGTATCAAGTTTTTGAAACGCATGAGAATGCAGACCAACTCTGATTCCCATTGCACGACGAAACCAAGCGCAGAGAAACTAGTCACTGGTGTTCAGGTGCAGGAATCCAGACCATCCAGACCTCAAGACAATAGACCAGATTCAAGCATGATTAGTATCACCGACACTCCTACATCCTCCTGGTTGCTATGCAGCAAACAAACAGTGGATTATTTTGATTAAGTTTTGAGACTTTGGTGATATGCTTAATCAAAAAATCAGACTTCTGTTTATGTATTCTGTCTTTGTTTGAGTTAGATAGAAACCACGCCTCTTTTCTGAAGAACAAAAAGAAGGAAATGTACAACAGCACTTAATGGATGAAGTATTAAAGTGTGATTGCAGGAGGTTATCTCTCTGTGTTATCATGTTGAGTCTCGCCTGTCTGCTACAACAAATTGATTACAAATCACTCATATGATACAGATGTATGACTAAGCCTTTTAAATCAAAGAGGAGTGTCAGCATGAAGGAGCAGCAGCTGTAGCAGTAGATAGCATGATGTTTTGCCGTTGCATGGTACACATAGAAGAAAGTTCAATATGTAACACAATGAAAGATCAAATCAGATCAATAAGTATTGATTAACAAGCAGCTCGGTCTCCTTTGATAGGAGTAATCGCTGTTTCATGACGACTGTTATCTCTGTTTTACAGGGTCATACAGTTTATGACCTAAGCTGCACTCCTACTGTTTGTGGTGCAGCTAAGACTAAAACACTGATCTGCTCTTACATGTGAAGCAAAGTGAGTTTGTTTGCACTTTGTTGGAGTAAATATGCAGAATCTGTCATGATTTGCTTTTGTTTATTGTGTGTTTTCCTTGTTTTGTGTTCTGTCATTGATTTCCTGTTTTATTTTCCAGATGTAGCTTGCTGTGTTTAGTCATGCTTCCTCCCTGTGTGTATTCTGTGTTTGTTATAAGTTGACCTTATGTCTTCCCTGTGGTATTTGTGATCCATATCTTGTGTTCCTAGTTTAGTCTAATGTGTTTCCTTTTTTATTTTGTAGTTCTTGCCCCCTGTGTATCTGATGTAGTTTATTTCCTGCCCTCGAGTTTCCCTCCAGTTTGATTGCACCCTCATTAGTTCCACCTGTGTCTCGTTGTCTCACCTGTGTCTGTCTGCCCCTGTCAGTATTTAGTCTCTGGCTGTTTTTGAAACCGCCTACTATACGAGCAGTATGTACTGATTTGGCCAAAATTCAGTATGCAGTATGTGAAAAAGAGCAAAATCTGCAGTATGCCAAAACTACCTGGATGCCTACTGATTCTGGAAAATTTCTCAGTATGCATCGGACCAGTCTGCCTCACGTACTGTTTCCCACAATGCACAGTACTCGTTCCGCTTTTTCTTTTTTGACGAGGGGAACTCAGTTTTTAGGTGCTGTGAAAATTATAAAATTCCATATACACCACTTCTTAACTTTTTAAATCATAAGTGGATGCTAAAGAAGCAGTTTCATTATCAGCTTGGCTGTACTTCCGCTTTCCGAAACCTACTGCATAGTACATTCGTAGGTAGTATGTAGCAAGGCTGTTTCGAAAGCAGCCTATAGTGTGTTTCCTCCTTTCTGTGTCAGACCGAGTGTTATGGCTGTTTTCGAAACCGCTTGCTACATACTACCTACGAATGTAGTATGCAGTACTGCATTTGAAGGTAGTATCTAGTGTGACTGTTCTATTGGCTCTGAGTAAACAACGGCCAAGCTGACAGAGAAACTGCTTCTTAAGCATCACTTATGATTAAAAAAGTTAAGAAGTGGTTTATATGGCATTTAATCATTTTCAAAAAAGGAGTAAAACGAAAAAGCGGAACGAGCGCTGTGCATTATGGGAAAAAGTACGCGAGGCAGTCTGGTTCGATGCATACTGTGAAATTTTCCCAAATCAGTAGACATCAGGGGAGTTTTGGCATACTGCAGATTTTGCTTTTTTTCACATACTACATACTACATACTGAATTTCGGCCAAATCAGTACATACTGTTAGTAGAGTAGGCGGTTTCGAAAACAGCCTGAGTCTTCCTGTGTTCCCAGTACTCTTGTGTTTGCAGTGAATTTGTATTTAGTACGTTATATTTTTAATTAAACCTTTCTTTCAGTCTACATTTTGGATCCTCTTCTTCTGTTTTCTGTGAACTGTGACATCATCATGAGAAGCTCTAAACACACGGTCATTACATGTCTTACTCATTTTCCATTCCCCATTCATTTTAAATTCATTCCAACCAAAAATGGTTACAGTAATACTAAAACTTAAAAAGATGAAAGAGAGAAACGGGATGTTTCTTATAAGATTGCTGGGGAGATTCAGTCATCCATGTGCATGAGTCATCAGGTTGGTTATACTGAAAACACCCATCATGACAGCACTCCAGGCCACACAGACATGAACTCATCCACGCTGCATTGAAACAGTTCTGATGTGAAGCAGTCGTTTGTGTTTTCCCACTGTACACACAGCTTTGTATCAGCACACAGCCTCATCATCAAGGTTATTACCTGTGTCTCAGTGCTGGTGCCAAGAATGCAGCAACCTAAGCTGTAATGTAAGAAGGTCTCAACAAAGAAAGGTTCCTTTAAACCGTGATGACTTAAGTTCTTAGTGTTTGATATAAACTCATTTACGTCCGTGGTTTGAGCTTCTCTGAACACATAAGACACCTCGCAGCTCCTCCCGGGGGTTGTGATTTTATCCCTCTAAGCTCACAGTGGGAGATTTTTCTTGTTCTCAGCAAGGGTCCTGGTTTGGAGGCATATTTCAGTCTCTGTTGTTTTAATACGGGTTCTGGCAGTTCCCACTGAGACTGTACACAACAGTGATTAAGGGCTAAACAAATAAACTTGACTTGTTTTTAACTCCTATCAGGACAAAAGCAACCTGGTACACCAACAGTTCAGTCTCCACTCCCAAAACTAAAATCAGCTCCTTTAAATGAAAGAGAGGAGAAAATAAGTTTGACCATCTAAAAGGGTCTACAATAATACAGGAAGGAATTTGCCTAAAATGGTGCATTGTGCCCATACTTTGAGTCCTGAGGGTCTTCTCCCATTTCTCTTTTGACAGGAGTCTGAGGATTGATGCCGCTCATGACTGTATGTATCTTTTAGGGGACAGAGACGTAACTTATCAGAGAGCAGTGGTGGACAGTAACAGAGTAAATTTACTCTCTGTACTTTACTTGAGTATTATTTTTTTGGATACTTAATACTTTTACTCCACAACATTCAGAAGACAATTATTGTACTTTTGACTTGACTACATTTCTATCAGTGCTCTAGTTACTCACTACTTTTGCTTTGAAGTCAGCTCATGAATTTCCTTATCTTTTCTGAAATCTGATCCCAAAGACAGTAAACTGTGTTTGTGTAGTTCTGTTTGTCTCAGTGGTTTAGTCGTACCTGTATATCATGCGTCTCCACGGTTGAACGTGGAGCAAACAAAGAGCAAGTTTCTCTCAGATCATGCAGTTCATTCAGAGGTGGTATTGATGGCTATAATTCTCCACCTGAGCACCTATGTCCATATCTTCAGCCCGTGTTAGAGGTTTTTGAAATGAATATGATATGTATCATTTGAAATATTCTCCCTGTTTCCCACTCTGCCCAAACATACAAACATTCACTGTCCAACCTGAGAAAGCATGTTGAGCTACGTAACGTTTGTTTAACTCCAGATGAATATTTCAAACTAAGTTGTCTGTGCTTGGAGTAACTTAGTTTCTGTTTTTATTCCATGGTGTAGTTTTTAGAGATTTAATGGTAAGAAGTAGTGGTTTTCTAAATAAACATAATGTAACAGAATGTACTCCTATGTATTCTTGTCTGGCATCATGCTTTGTGAAAATACAATGTTTTGAGATTTTTCAAGAAGTACTTTGAATACTTAAGTATTTTTAAAAGTCATAAATTGATGGAACAACTTTCACTTGTATTGGAGTAATGTTTGACCTGCAGTATCTATACTTTGACTAAAGTAATGAAGCTGTGTACTTTGTCCACCACCGTTAGGGAGTAATAAAATGTAACGGGAATATCTTAAAATGAATTCAAGGTAGATGAGAGCAACATTAAAGTTAGTTCTGTCAATGAATGACTGAAAAGAGAAACGTATTTACACTGGGGAATAAAAATGGGATGTGAAAGACGGGGATTATCTCCTCATCTCCGGAGAGACATGAAGCCAAAGATTCCACAGTGCTGCTGACTGCAGCTTCCCTCAGCCACTGAGCTTGTACAACCAGCTGACTTTGCTTAAGTCACAACAATAACTCAGCAACTTAGGAAAGAATTTGGAGCCTGACATACTGACTTGATGTCATGTTAGTCATCAACATGGCAGGCAAACTATGTTTTCTTAGTGGTAAGAAACTTTTTGATTCACTCATTGCACATCAACTTGACTCTCTTTATAGTGACATTCAACAAACCTTCTTTTTAGCATCCATGTTGTTTGTTATTGTTGTTGTTGTGAAATTGTGATTGAATTGAAAGCATATGATCACACCAAAGTCAGAGGATTTGCAGCATTTTAATTTGCTGTTTTCTGCTTTTTGTTTGTTTTGACTTTGCAGCTGTTGCAGCTATTTTTGCTTTTTGCAGCACACCTTTGTCATTTGCAGTGCATTTAAGCTGTTGCGTTATTTTTTGGCTTTTGCATGTGTATTCAAATTTGTATCGTTTGATGATTTAAAAGGAAAAAGGTAAACTTCAACATGAGACCTAAGGGGGAACCCTTGGCTTTTGGAACCAGCCTGAAGTGGTTAAATTGGTCCTGCAGATTTTTCAGATTTCCGCATTGGCTTCATTTTTCAACACATATGGTTGCCTCTTGCATGAAACCCACAGACATAGCACTGTAACATCATCACAGCATTTCAGCTCTCCACACAGCAAATAGTGGTCAATAAGTAGAAGCCTGAACATACTCATAGGTTACGGCTCATCAAATAAATGTTAAAGCAGTTGGGCACATGGAAACAGTCGGTTACTTTGTCCACAAGGAGCTGGGATCAAAACCCCAGTTTTCAGGGTGGATTATGTAATGCTGAGAATACACAGAGCATAAGAGGCATGATTCATTTCTCCCTCTAACTGAGAAGTGACCCCGATGTTCCCCCTCAACTCCCCCCAGCTGGCAGCAGATGTTACAAGAGCCAGGATACTGGCCAGAGCCAAACCCCGAGATAACATGAGCTCACACAGAAACACACAGCCACACCAAAAAAAAAGCCCCTCACACACCAACACAGCAACACTTCAGATCCATCCTTTACACAGCCCACAACACAGGCCAACAGCAACAGAATGAACTCTGCATGCATGGACACACACAGTTGCATGCACAGGATACAGGAGTAAGGGGGATGTGGAGTGTGATATGCTGAACAATGGACTGACGAATTCACTTAAACTGAAAACATGGAGAACAATGTTGGTTTGTGGTTCAAGGCTACAAAGTCAACACACAGCTGTCAGTCAGAAAACACAATTTAATCACAGACATCACAGAGCAATCGGCACAATCTTATTCAGTATTAGATGTTATTATTTCAATGGTTTTGTTGTATCAGTTACTTTCTCCTTTAAAAAAAAAGTCCAAATTCTTATCTTTAAAAACAGATCCATGAAACAACTTTTACAGCTTGTTCCAGTTAAATAAAAAATGTGAAAATGAATTTTTCCTTTGGATTCCCTCAGCTGTAACTTGATCTTTTCATAATGGGTAATTTCTTCAAAAGAGCCCTGATGAAATATAACATTTGCCCACAGCTTAATCTGAATGTTGACACATGGCGGGACGCTGCAACAATAACTGTACGCCTTCTCTATTTGAATAAGGATAGCAATTGTCTGGTGAGATCAAGACTAGACTTTCAGGTATTCATGAGAGCACAAGTCATACATGTAGATGGACACACATTCGTTCAGAGAGAACCCCCTACGGGACCCTCTGCACATGAAGAAACACACATACACACACATTCCACAACAGTTCCCTCACAGGAGTGGAAAGAAACCGAACTCTGGTCCTTAAAGGAAAACAAATGGAGGTTCTGCCAAGCCTGTGGCTGAAGAGTAGAGGAAAACTCCCTCCTTCTCTCCCCTCCTCCCTCCTCCCTCCTCTAAGCCTGGCCCGCCCTAGGTCCAGCACTATATCAAGAGCCAGCCTCCCTCCATCAAACTGCACAGTCCTGCTACAGTCCACAGCTGTATAACGGTCCTCTCTTCTCGTGTACTCTCTCTTCACCAGCAGACGGTCGGGCATCATGTATCACAGCCATAGCATCCACACTGGTCCTGTGATGAGGCAGAGCCGCAGCTACACATCCAGTGCTGCGCCCCACAAGGCCCACAGCGTGTCAGGCCTCAGCTTCAGGCAAGGTCCTCGCATCTCCTCCACTCAAGTTCGCACCGTCTCCTCTGGGTATGGAGGTGGCATGGGGTACGGAGGCGGCATGGGGCTCGGAGGTGGCATGGGGATGGGCGGTGGCATGGGGATGGGCGGTGGTGCTGGATTTGACCTGTCCAATGCCCTGGACCAGAGCAGCGTTCACCTGAACGAGAAGGCCACCATGCAGAACCTGAATGACCGTCTGGCCTCATACCTGGAGAAGGTCCGCTCTCTGGAGGCAGCCAACAGCAAGCTGGAGCTGCAGATCAGAGAGTACTACGAGCAGAAGGGCCCAGCAGCAGAGAGGGACTACAGCAACTACTGGGCCATTATCAATGACCTGAAGGACAAGGTATCGTGTGCACCAGCCTCGACTGTTTAAACATGTGAAAAGTCAAATGTTTGCTGTGCTGTTAATGATTGCCTTAGGAGGGTTTTAAGAGGGTAGGACATTACAGTCATAACTACAGTCTGCATGATCCATTAGGTTCCTGAATCTTTATCTTATGGAAACATGAAGACGGCAAATTAAACGTACAAGCTTAAAATTAACAAGAAACTGTTGTCAAGTGTGTAGGGGGATACAATATGTGATCAATGACTCATGGCTGTAGCAGAGGAAGGGTGAGGCTTCTGATGCATCCATGACACATGTCATAAGAAGTAAACTGATATCAGTTTGTAACTCTAGAAACTAGATCTATAAATGAGACTTCTGAAACTGTCATCCTTATCTAAAGATTGCCGCCGCCACCATCGGCAATGCCAACGTCCTGCTCCAGATTGACAACTCCAAACTGGCTGCTGATGACTTCAAGACCAAGTAAGCTAGAGTCTCTATACGTCTTCTGATCTAGCTCTTTGTTCAATTCGAATAAGAGGGTGTGGGAGTTAAAGATGTCTCGTGTTAACATTCTCCACTCTCTAAACTTGATAGATTCGATCATGAGCTGATGATGCGCCAGTCTGTTGAGGCTGACATCGCCAACCTGCGCCGTCTGCTGGACCAGACCACCCTTACCAAGGCTGACCTGGAGATGCAGATCGAGGGCCTGCAAGATGAGCTGGCCTACCTCAAGAAGAATCACGCAGAGGTGACATACGCACATCCACTAGCTTTGATGATTACTGCTCACTGCTTCACCTCACCTGTAGACTAGTCTGAAACTGTAAAAGTATCTCAATGAGGATCGTTCTCTGCTCTTGATTGTACAGGAACTGGCAGCACTTCGCTCTCAGCTTTCAGGCACAGTCAACGTGGAGGTGGATGCTGCACCCCAACAAGACCTTAACAAAGTCTTGGAGGATATCCGCGCCCAGTACGAATCCATCACTGACAAACATCGTCGAGACCAAGAGGCCTGGTTCAGTGAGAAGGTAAACAGAGGCACCATATCCCACACGTTGCAAATGACTGGTTTTGCTCGCTGAAGAGTCTAACTTGTAATTTAACATAATCTCCTGTGAAACTGAGCGAGGCAATCACCAAGACTTTTTTTTTCACTTCTTTCACAACTGTGTTTCTTTCCCCAGTCGTCCACACTGAGCAAGGAAGTGGCCATGAGCACAGAGACAATCCAGACGTCCAAGACAGAGATCAATGACCTGCGGCGCACACTGCAGGGCCTGGAGATTGAGCTGCAGTCTCAGCTCAGCATGGTGAGAAAAAAAAAAACCTGAACCCAAACCATCTGTTCACAACTCACTGAGCTTGCCTTATATGAGCAAAAGTCCCAGATCGCTGTCTTGTCGGGGGAAATGGAGAAACAGACAAAGATAGAGGGCAAAAGTCCAGAAGGGAGGGTTTGAAAAGGAGGTTTTACAGAAAGAACAGGGAGAGGGTGAGACAGATAGGAGTGATCTCAGCAGTACTGCAGGGAGGGAAGGGCTCAAACTGAAGAAAAGTTTTCACACACATCTGTTCAAACTCTGGAAGACATAAAAGAGTTTGAAGAAAGCTAGAGGAATGCTGAACTGGACGGCCCAAAGTCATACCACTGTGGATTACCTCTGCCCAGCTGCAGTAAATCACTCCCTGCAAGAGGAGCACTCAATGGAGAGACACATGCATTCAAAGTCCTACACATACACCTCTACTTATTGTTCCTCCATAAAGGAGGGGGTGAAGCAATGCACACACAGACATGCTTTGTGTCTGATATATATAATCCAGGGTGTGGATGGTGGTCACAGACTGCAGACAGCAATTAAAAGATTTACTACAGAAGCTTGTTTGCGAGTATGAACAGCTGACTTTTGTTGTTGATGTTGCAATAACTGTGTTCCTCTCTGTAACAGAAAGCGGCTCTGGAGAACACACTGGGTGAAACAGAGGCTCGGTACAGCGCCATGCTAGCCGGTTACCAGAACACAATCAACATGCTCGAAGGCGATCTCGCCAATGTAAGGGCTAGCATCGAGCAGCAGGGCCAGGACTACAGGATGCTGCTTGACATCAAGAGCAGGCTGGAGCAGGAGATCTCGACCTACAGGAGCCTGCTGGAGACAGAGGAGTCCAGGTAGAAAATGTAATACAGGACAAGAGAGCCGACCAGAGTGCACTCATTATTTGAAAACACAACACATTCCCACTTAACTCACTAGTTCTCCATTTTTTTCTCCCCTCTCCCTCATTTTAGACCAATGGGCTCAGGTGAGTGACATCATTCTTAGCATGACATTACATAACCAACACTGCAGTCAGTGAAGTGAAAGTTTGAAGCACTGCCATCATGATTTTCTTTTCCCTTCTTTTTAACAGGGGGCACAAAAACCACACTCACAACCACCACTGTGCGCAGCTCCAGCTAGGAGGTCCAACTGGCAGGACATGCTGTTCTCAGACACACACACACACACAGATACTCAAACAGAACACACTCTTATGAAGAAAAGCTGTTACGAGAGATGACTGAAACTGTACTGAAAAGACTGAGAGAAGTAGAAAATGAAGTGTAAAGTGAAGTGAGAAACAATGTTTGCAAAGAAGAAGAAATGTCGACTTAATGTGTTTGTGTGTGTGTGTGTGAACTGTCTGACAAATAAAAATGGCTGGTGTATACAAGTTGTGATGTTTTGTGACTTTACTGCAGAAAAAAGCAGGGTTCATATCTTTTACAATAACAGCCCTCTGTTTTTGGAGTTGTCATAGCCACTGCATTACATTTTGGGAGGTGGGATGTAGAGTTGCGGAAATCTGCGTTACATAACAGGGCTGTTGTCAGGAAAGGGTGAACAATGGATGACAGGCCTGGAGTGGAAAGCATTAACACCCCCTCAGAAAGTCACGCTCTCAAAACCTTGAAGAAAAGTGCGAGTTGTGTGAACACATGAAGTATAGGACCTTAGAGGTTTTTTTTTAAAAAAGACACACCCCAAATGGTTGACTAATCTTTGCCCTGGAGGCTTTCAACACACTGTAACATGATGTCTGTCTAGCTCCTGTCACCTAGTAACAAGAAACACACGACTCAGGATAGAAATACCGAGTGGGAACGCAAACACTGACTAACTGAACAAAGAGAGTCATTGTGGAAACAGGTGCTATCTGCGCTCCACTTTGGCCTTGTCTATGACTGATGGCAAGTGACCAATGTGCTGTTATGATAAAGTGTCATGAAGGGTGGAGCATCAATCTCCTGGTGGTGACTTAATGTATGCTCTGTGTGAAAGAGAGGCAGGAAATTGTTATGTTCCTGAGGTGTGAAGGAAGAAGAGAGAGATATTTGAGGCTGTGCACTCTCTACAGGTCAGCAGTTCCAGCCTCTGGAATCACAGTGAAATCCTGTTGAAAGTTCATCATTCTCAGATGATGGTGTAATGTTAGTTTTGGGGAAGAGAGATTATCTGGGGGATCAGATTGCCAAATGCAACCTCCTCTGAGCAGCTTTGCTCACCCATATTTGGATGCACGTCAGCGTCTCCTCCACACTCTTGTAATGATAGTTTATGACAAAGCCTTTCCAGCTGAGCTTGTAATAGGCTGTGACATGAAAACGCAGTGCAGAGGTCACACAAAGATGTTGACTTAACATCAGAACAGATCAGTGTTTCATGATCCAGGCCTTGCATGACTGAACTTCTGATTACAAGTAAACTACAGCCAAACTTAAAGATCTGTTACACCGTCCTTTTTTAACCATGATGTTAGTGGCACATCGGACAAGAAGAGGTAGAGTACAAGTAGAAGAAAGCACCTAATAAGGACAGAAACGTTCAGACAGTATCACTCCTTATTAAGTTGTAAACCAGTATGGGATTACTGAATATACTACATGCATGAGAAAACGTAGACCTGAGCATCTAACGCTGCTGACAAAGACATTTTAATGCTCAGACATGAAATACAAAATGATAAGACAACATGTGAAGACTTATTTCTGTCTCTTGCAGACAGTCAGCTGAAAAGGTTTAAACCTCTCGAATATCTGAAAGCAAAACACGAAGATGGAGCCCCAAGACATTATCTTGGTTTAGCATACAGACTAATAACAAGGGAATGGGGTAGCCAGGTTTGTCTTCACGCTAGGTAAAAAAAATCCCCTTCTTCACCTGTAGAGAACACATTTCAGGATTTTTTTCAATTAATACAATAACAAGGTGTACCGTTGTTTAAAGTCCAAAGCATTACTGACCAAACTTTATATAAACATTGTCTTTTACAGATGAAATCAATTAGATTCTAGGAAGTTAAAGCTCCTGTGAGGAGTCTTTGACTGGTTATAAAACAGACTGAAATTAACATTGTTGACTCTTTGTGACCAACAAAAGTAAACTACATCATCAGCATAAAGCTTGATTTTCTCTATATTGATTTTTTCTAATGTCCGAAATTGCTACTGTCAGGTAAGTGTCACACAAGTTGATTGAAAACACACTACATCTTGGATTTTTCAAACCTTCTTGATGAGTGGTGTGTATGAACTAGGGATGTCAACAACTAATCGAGTATTGATTAATTGATTGTTAAGAACTTACTCTAACAATTTTTTTTGTTTGGATTTTCTCTCTCGTGGAACAAACATCATGTGGTCTCATATTTGGTTCTGCTATCAGGGAGGTGTTTGAAGTTTAAAGCATGTTTCGATGTGAATCAGCTGACTGAAGATGTTGCGCTCGGAGGAGACGCTCAGCTGGGGGTTGCTGCTGAGTGACAGGTCTCCACTAGCGCTTTTTTTCTCCGCCGCCGGGCTGAATATGACCCGGTTGCGCTCCCGACTGACACCTGACCACGTTCACATGCTTATTGTTCTCAATAAGAACGAGTAGACAGAAAACTGGACACTGTGAGTCTGAAATATGTTTCTGTTCAGTTCCCTTGTTGAAGTCTGAGCCTTCACTTTTGAATGTATGTCTGCTGAGATTATGAGCCTGCACCACACGTATATATTCAGCGTGTTTAAAATTCTAAGAGATAAGTGACGAAACCTCGCCAACAGGGGGTGCCAAACTCAACACAAAACAAAAGTTCCTCACAGGAGCTTTAAGATGAAGTTACCCTGCAGTACGTCAACTTCCACTTAAAGTTATGCTCATTATTTGAAGCTCTAATTCTGTCATAATATTAATTTTCTTTGCCCCATGTTTGCTCATCCTATTGTTGTTGGTAATCTGACTCATTGTTACTTTTTTACAGCTTTTTCATACATCAGAATCTGGAATGACATGAAGCCATATTTCAACGTAAAGCAACATGTTTGATATCTCCTCAGGTACCATTAGATGGAAGCTAATGTTAGCATGTCACCACTCAGTAGCTAACATTACTGCCGGATAGTTTTACATGATGTGACCAGAGAGGCCTTGCTAATTTCTTAACAGTTATGAGCTGGGAAGTTGGCCTCTCTGTGAGTTTTTGTTGAAACCAAGCTGCAACCTCCGGTCTAAAAATATTGTGCAATAGGGAAGTGTTAAAAGCTGCAGTTCATCGAGGATCCGCTTGAGGCTGGCTCCAGAAGTACCGGAAGTCACATACACATGAATGGGAAAAAGACGACCTTTACAGTAGAAAAAAACATGTTTACAGCCTGGTGTGTAGTGTAGTCTGAACATAGACTGTAAATAAAAATGGACAGCGTTGCTCCACCTCTTCCCATTGGACGGTTCTGAAGCCAAAAAATCCCTCTCCTGGGCGTCGCCATTGTGCAGCCAGAGCCTGTGAAGCCTTTGTAATAAGCTCCGCCCTACAGCGTAGCGACATAAGACACTGTGTGTCCTTTGAAGTTTCCCTCTACGGCGGCTGTGAATCAAAGGAAACCCGGAAGTAAAACCACGTTTTTAAACTCTAATAACTAACGAAAAAGAAAGTTTTCAGGAAAAAGAGGACTTGAACACAAAACAGTCAAATACTAACTACATATCACCACAGCATACGGATGTGAGAAACATTCGTACGACGTCTATTTATTTTTTTAAGTTTGACTGCTCCCCCTTTCAAATGAATGGGGGAGACAGATTTTTTTATCTATACTGCAGCCAGCCACCAGGGGGCATTCACACTGCTCAAAGCCTCTCCACCAAGGCCGTGTCCGGCACGCTTGAGTCTGAATAGCTAATTTCTCAATGTGCTCTCACTGTGGGGGGGGGGTTCTAACACTGCAATTTTGAAGATATTGAGATTACTAGTCTTCCAATGAGAGGCACATCTGCCTGCAAGAACACTGCGGCTGTTGGCTAGGAGGCTCAAACTCCACCTCTTTACGTCACACTGGCTTGACCGAAGCAATATGGCTGCCGCTGCCAATTGGCCTCAAAACAGCTCTTCAGAAACAGATGGGTGACGTCATGGATACTTCATCCATATTTTACAGTCTATGGCTGAAACTGAATCTTTTCTTTTACCGCTGAACAGAGTCAAGCTAGCTGTTTCTCATGTATCCAGACTTACGCCACATGAAGCGAGTGCTAACTGATCTACAGAGCTACAATAAACAGGTTACCTCCTCCTCATCACTGCAGGCTATTTATTGACAAAGTAAAGTTGAGAGCGTGTTGTACTCTAGCAAAGGCTGCGGCACAATAACAACAAATTATAGGAGCACATGGTGGACTGCTTGTGTTCTTTCATTTGATTGACATAATGGTGATAAAATTTATATTGAATTCTATAAATGGTAGCTAACCACCTTGCCCCGATACCTGGAGGTGTGAGCGGTTTGATGTCAATTTGTTATGGTTCCCTTGGGCATTTTAATAATCTGTCATTATAAATCAATTTAATTAGAGGAAATTGTAGTTAAAGATGGATTAAAGAGATAGAGAAGCAACAGGAAGACAAACAAGAAGAGCAGGAAATCTGACAGAGCGGTACTTCAGTTATAATTTGTAGCATGAAAAGGCAGGCTGTCTGCACATGGGTGCTCGAAGGAATATGACACGAAGTGGTGCCAAGCTGTCAACTCTCAGATCTGTATTTTGTCTCTGTCCTGGCTGTTTGCCATCTGAGGCTAGCCTGCAGCTAGAAGAGTGAGATCAGACAATAAGAAGATGTTATTCACTGATGTCATGAAATACTTGACTTAGGTCAATTCAATTCAGTTCAATAATTGAGCGTTCATGAGAAAATCAAACCCTCAGTTCTTTGGAAATGTAAAGGACTTTCCCACCATACCCTTGTCCCGAGGCACGACGCCTTGTCTGTCAACAGTATTTCAGATAATTATGACAACATACAGCTAGCTTCAGAAATGCACATACATTTGCATGATTAAAGGAGTAGTTTCACATTTTGGGAAGCACTCTAATTTTCAGGAGAGGATTGTGTGCTGAATGTGATGGAATACGATTAGCTTGTTGCTGTGGCTGTTGAGCAGAGGTTGCTTTTACACAACAAGGAGATATGACATAAGTGAGCTTTGGTGTTGACGTTGTGGTAGCGCCCCCTGCACTTTCCTCTGTGTAGTCCACCTCCCTTCTGGTGGCCTCAGCTTACATTAAGTTGAGTTTGTTTATTTGGCTTTCTTGTTGTTTAGTTCATTTGGTTTGTTAGTTTATGTTGGGGGTATGTTGTAGTTTTTAATGATAATTCTCTTAACTTTTGTAGTAGGCCTATTTTGAATGGTGTAAGAATAAAGCACATTTTTAAAATCCTTATAATTTGTTAGTTATTTACTTGTTTAAACGTATTCCTTTTCTTTCCCCTCAGCTAAACTATCAAGTTTTTCCTTTTTTTCCTTTGATTTAATACACTTTTGAACTATTTTTGAAACCCTGTATCTGCCTTCATTAGTTCTTACCTGTGTGACCTTATTGGATTGCAATAAAGTGTTAATGTGTAAAAGAAGTAAGAAGAAATGTACTTTATTAAGTTCCTGGGGTATAAGTCCTCAGGTGGTGTTGCTGGTTACCAAGCTGTCTAAACTTTAGATAAAACCCCGCCCTGTCTCAATGTCAAGCGTTACAGAGTCTGTTGAAGCATTTTTCTCCGCAAACCCGCTCTTGGTATTATCTTCATATTGTGTGTACAGAACAGTATCTACTCATCTGTCTCTCAGCGAAAAGTTCAGGCAACTTCCCAAAAGTATAAACTACCCCCTCACAGGCCGAGCCAACTGGATTTTTTAATTAATCAATCCCAGGAAAGTAAAAGTCTTATCAGTAACTTCACACGAATGTTTGCCTGCTGTATTTCCAACTGGAATTTTTCCATATCACGCTAGGCCTTCATATCAGCGAAGTTTGTTTAAGTATTAGTCATATCTGCAACAATTTAACTGGAGGCTGACGCCCATATCAGCAGGAATGTGGGATCTGTCAGGGTCAAAAAGTCCATTAAGAGGCTGCGGAGAGAGGGAGCATTCTTCACTCCACTGGCCGACACTATTTTGGAGCAGTGTTAGGTTTTACACACAGGCTGAGAGGAATGCCTAACCTCTTTGCTAAAGGTCTCTGTGCGCTGTATGGCATCAGACCTTACTGTGAAAGTTTTCAAACTGTGCCCAGCTGCAGGGGAGGCTTAGGAACATTTGAGAGGTACAGAGAGGAACAAGACCGCATACACTTCAGGGGCCGACAGGCGCGGCCAAGCGTGAGATAGATGTGAGTTTTCATCCATTTGCACTGCTGTGAGTTCGCTCCTTCTGCCTGAGTGAGAACAACTGCTGCCAGTCCTTTAATACCATGAAACATACTTACTGACATTGAGTGTCATCTCCTTTGCAGTGCAGGACAGCTCTAAGACCGGGGGTTTAACAGGTCAGGCTGGTTTAAGGAATCACACCCTACAGTTTGAAGATCCTGCAGACCAGGACGGATTACAACGGCTTAGCAGCAGCATGTGTCCTGTTATGAAAGAATGAGCTTATGTAAAGAACAGGTTGAGTTTTTCTGTACTGTCAAAGTGACCACATACACTTTGTTTTTTTTAATAAATATATTTTGTTTAAATCCCTAATAAGATGTACAAAAAGCCAGAGACTGACCACACTGATCGAAACCACTCTGAGGCAAAGTGAGAGACATTTTCCCTGAAAAATTGCCACTGACTATAAACATGTGCAGTGAGTCTGACTTTCCAGGTTGAGTGTATTTAAGGTGCCTCAGAGGCTTACAATAAATTCAAACAAAGGTGCATTCATTGCAGGAGTCATAAGAAAAGACTGTAATAACTATCCTAACGTTCTCATTCCTGATGTCAGGCAGAGGAAACACCTCACACGTATCAAAAGTACAGCAACAACATGTTGGCACTGAGCAGTGTACAGATCTCATATCATCAGCTTTCATCATTCAGTTTGGCCCAAAGACTTCAATGGAAAACTCCCTTTTCTTTTCTTTTGAGTGCTGCAAGACTGTCTCCAAGTGATGCTTGCACATTTAGGTCACATAACTTCTTGAAAGTCAAATAAGAGAGACATTTGCTGCACTTTATTCTGGGATTATCATGTTTGAAAAGAGACCTTTACAGACACACTTTCTCAATATTTAGGCAATTCACAGACTTTCTCTCTTGCTTTGATTACATATATTCAGCACAGATGTTTGCAGAATGTGCAAAGACTGCTATGTTTAGAAAATGTGTTTGACAATCAT
This sequence comes from Notolabrus celidotus, assembly GCF_009762535.1. Classification (NCBI taxonomy): domain Eukaryota; kingdom Metazoa; phylum Chordata; class Actinopteri; order Labriformes; family Labridae; genus Notolabrus; species Notolabrus celidotus. The sequence continues at coordinate 6,707,004 of NC_048278.1, forward strand.
TAACTGAGACGAAAAACGACAGAATCAAGTATGGAGTTTGTATCAGCGAGTATTCTGCCTTGAAACCTATTTAACCCCTTCGTGAAAAGGGGATGAAAGCTTGAGCATTGCAGTAACAATAAGCCCACTAGAGAAGAAGAAGAAACAACTAATTTCAATTCAACATTTTCCACTATCCCCCTACTATAAATACTCACAGCAAACTTCTTTGCTAACTGTTCAGAAGAGTATTATCGCATTCTTGTTCCAACCAAGTCTTGCACATCAAATACTTCAAACAAACTGTGTGCTGCATTTTGAAGCTGACTTTTTTCCCTGTTACAGCACTGCCATCTAGAGGACAGGAGTATTAGTTGACACCAAACCCAACTAAAATCAGCAGACTGTACATAAAAGCATGAAAACCCTATAATTTAATCACACTTTATTAAGTTTATTAAGATATTTTTTAAAATTATTTTTTGGGGGCATTTAGGACAGCTGAAAAAGCGGGGAAGACATGCAGCAAATGGTTAAGGCTGGAATCGGACCTGCGACCTCTACAATGAGGGCTATAGCCTCTGTATATTGGGCATACGCTTAGACCACTAGGCCAACGGCGCACAGACAGAAATATTTCTAACTTAACACTGAGACAATAATAAAGTAACTGATTCATGCTCGTATGACATGATACCAATTTTGTTAAAAAGCCTGAAATATTGTGGTGGACAGATGAGGAATGGTTGTTTAATTATGACATTTTTAAGCTTGCTAATTTTGTCTCAAAAGCCTGGAAGAGAAGACAAGATAGTCTCTTTCAGAGGTGTGCATTTTTATTTTATTTTGTTAAAATTTTCTTCCTTTGTCTTGAGAATGAATGAACATGCTGTTCGATCTGATTCTGGACTGCATGATTTCATGGTGTCTTGTAAGCCCATGCAGGCTGGACATCTGATTATATGTTTGACCCAATAATAAAATACAAACTTTGTTTAATAAAAGTGTAGTTATGTCTTAAAAATAATTAAAAAGATGTATTTAATGTATTTTTTGGTGAAAGAGAAGTTATTACAGTATATATCGTAATAAATTAATGTTCCAGTGATATTGGAAGGTCCCTTTTGGAACTTCCTAGAGTGAAGTTAAAATCCAGAGGTGACCGGGCCTTTGCAGTCAGGGCCCCGTCACTCTGGAATGACCTGCCGGAAGAGATCAGGCAAGCCACATCCTTCTCCTCTTTTAAAAACACACTTTTTTAAAATGTGCTTTTACTTCTTAACTCATCACTGATTTTTTAATTTCTGCATGGTTTTTATAATTGTCTTTTACTCAACTCATTTCAGTTCTCAAAACCATTGTCATGTGCTTTTGGGTTTTTTCTCTCACTATGTCTTGCACTCTGTAAACCTGTTTTTGAAAGGTGCTATATAAATACATTTATTATTGTTATTATCATATTGTGTTAAAGCTGCACTCTTGCTATTGTAATCAGCCTTTTCTAAGGCCTTAATGGTGGAGTGCAGGATGTGTGGCTTAGGTTTGTTTAGTGACATCATTCTATGAGATCAGACTTATACATTTACAACCTCTGAGATCATGTTGAGACAGAGACAGACCCCTCCGCTGCTGCTGTTCATAAGTTTTCTTTTGTTGCCGATTGATGGGAGTTCTTCTCGATCCAAGGTGACGGTCGAAGAACAGGAGATTTTGCGTCACAGTTTCACAGTTGACTTATTTGAACTTGTCTAATTCCTTGCTTTGGACAAAACCGATCTGAGTGAACAAAATGTTTAAACCATGATTAGTAAACACCCGAGAATGTCAGCAATTTGATGTTGAAGTAGAAATGTGGTCACAATATGGTCCGTTCTTCTGTTCCTGAGCAGTGGTGCTGTTCCGTAAAGACTAGAGAAGTGTTGTTGCAGAGCGTTATGATGTCGGAGGGAAGTTGACCTTTAGGATAAATGTCATCACTTCATCGTATATCCTATTAGATACTTCTGTGGATGTTTAACAGACAAACATTTCTCACGTTATGTTTAAAAAGTGTGTAATTGAGTTAACAGTGCTGCTGAGCTTTTGCCACCTGAATCAGTTCATCCTTGGGTTTCTGTGAAGCTTTTTAAAGTGTGAAAATATCATTTCAGGGATTCCTGAGATATTATACACATGAGAATATAAAAGACTTACTCAAAGTTTAAAAACATGATTCCTTTGGCCTGCATGGTGATTTAAACTCAGGGAAGTGTCGATTCAAAGATGATGCTGAACCTTAAAAAGTGTAACACTTGAATGATAGATGACGCGTCAGATCAACTCATTTATTATCACTTTAATTTTATAGGGGAACCACAAGTACTTTAAAAGAAGGTTATACAGCGCTGTACATTTGGGAGCAGTACAGACAGACTCGATAGTCTAATCGTCTCCCTTTAAATACTATTCATTAAATGTTCTATAATCTTATAATGATACAGTGATACAATAAAAGCTTGTGTAACTGGTCCTGCAGCTTTTCTGATATGTCGATATCATTTTTGTTGGGACTGTTATTTCCTTGTCATCGTTTTCCAAAAAAGGAAAATAAAAGTTATGATCAAAAACCATACGACAGGCAGAAACTGCCAGGCTGTAATCCTGTTTGACTCCCAATTCACTCACACAATAGAGAGAAATAGAGAGACAGAAAAAGGGAGAAGGGAAAGAGATAGAATTTCCATGTTCTGAAGGCTGGTCCATGATGGAGATGGGCATCAGTTCATAGCGAGGCACAGAGAAGCACAAGATATATTTTGCACTTTCTGCGACCTCAACTCCTACTCTGCCCGACCATCAACCTGCACAAAGGCTCACTTCCACAGCTGTGTGCTCAGAGTCTGGCCAGATCCAGCAGCAGCCCATCCCCCCATAGCTGACGGAGGCTGAGCGAAGGCCATCTGACCACCTGCACCATTCAGAGTCATCCCTGACATCTGCTGGTTCACCTGAGGATATCACAGAGATCTGTATCAACACTCAAGCAAAACAACCTGTAACCTGAAGTCCGTGTTCTTCTGATCAATCCTTTTTGACTAAGGGCAACTTCATTTACCGCAAAGATCCTCCTCCATGACCTCAACACTTCAATTCACTCTAACCTTGCTTGTTTGGTGGCCTCCTTTCTGATTGATTTTGAGCAGCAATGTTTTACTGAAGAACCTAATCTGAGTATCTCCAGCCTTCCTGCATTAGAAAGCAGTTTGTCTCAGCATATAAAAACTAAACATACTTCACAGTTTTCTGTTAGGGCCCTGCAACTACCTGAGGAGTTGAGGTCGGCTCAATCAATGCCTTCTTTTAAATCTCTTCTCAAAACCTACTTTTACAGAAAGACCCTTTTTAGACTAAATATGCTGAATCCAGTTTTACTGTTTTATTGTTGCATTGGCTCAATTGTTTTACTCACTTTAATTCCAGCACAACCTGATTGTATTGTATCTTTACCTTGTAACTGTGTTTTGAAAAGTGCTATACAAAGAAAATGTATTATTATAATTATTGTTATTATTATGATTATGATTATTATTATTATGATTATTATCATTATCATTATCATTATTATTATTATTATTATTATTATTATTATTATTATTATTATTATTCATCCATCCATCCATCCATCCATCCATCCATCCATCCAACATCTTGACCGCTTATCCCGTTTTGGGGTCACAGGGGGCTGGAGCCAATCCCAGCTGACCTCGGAGGCAGGTTACACCCTGGACTGGTCGCTAGCCTATCACAGGGCAAACACAGAGAGACAGACAAACATTCATGCACACACTCACACCTCCGGGCAATTTAGAGTGATCAATTAACCTGGTGAGCATGATTTTTGGACTGTGGGAGGAAGCCGGAGTACCCAGAGAGAACTCACGAGTGCATGGGGAGAACATGCATACGAAGGGACTGTTATGTTTTCTAAGTCTACTCTTGTGTTTCCTGTTTTATTTTGTAGTTCTGAATCCTTGTGTCTCCAGTTTAGTCATCATGTCCTTTTGTGTATTATTAGAATGGTTATTATTATTATAATTTTTTTTTTTTTTAATTATCATTTTATACCTATAATTAAACAATACCTGTCACACTGGTTGAGAGTCAAACTCCAACTTTAGAAAGAAGGGATTTTTGAACTTGACAATTTGACAGTTTTTCCCCCCAATAAATGTTAATGTGTTTTTTTTTCTAATGCTGTTTCAGGTGCTTCTTGATCACTACACAGCCAATTTTAAGTGTTCATCATCTGTAACTAGCTACTCAGTTCCTATTGTGGATTACATTGTGGATATGTTAAAAAAATAAACTTTTTGTATCATGCATTATGGTTATTTTGACTTCACTGCAATTCACACCAGTAGCTTCATAATGTTAGAATGGAAATGGGACGTGGCTCTTGTTGTAAGTCGCTCTTATGCTGCCATCTGGTGGCTGCTATGTTTACATCCTGTACAGTAAACCACTTTACAAAGCACTATTGTAAAATGCATTGTACAGTGTGGGTGTGGTCACGTGATAGAAATCTCCCAACAGAAAGTCACCCACTTTAACACAACCCCAAAAAATCTATTTTTAAACATCCTCCTCTAATACTTCAGTAAATAACTCTGCACGCCCGGTCTCATACCTGACCCATGTTCCACTGAGCCTGCTGCCCGGGCTGGATGGCGTACATGCCCTGAGCAGGCACCATGCCTGCAGGCATCGCACCACCCTGCGGTCCCATCATCCTCGGCGCCATGCCCATCACACCTGCGGCTTGTGCGTTCCCCATGAAGCCGTTAGGCATCGTCATCCCGACCATCATGCCCGGGTTGTGCCCCATCATTGCTGCTCCGCTCTGAGCCATCATGGCACCCATGACGGTTGTAGGTGGCATTGCTGTGCCCATGCCGGGGTAGGCCTGATAACCAGCAGCGGCCTGGACAGGAAACTGCATCTGCGAGGGGCCCATGAACATGCCAGCTGGTTTGGAGAAGACAGTAAACAGAGGGAAGATTGTTATGCTGATGTTATGTTGCATGACTTGTTAACTGCAGATAGCGTTGAATGAGGGGAGTAGTTCTGCTGCTTAAACTTGCTTTATACTCAGTGCTTTGCTTTCTTCTACTGTGTTTGTAATGAGGAAACATTCATTGTATATGCTGTGAAACATTCTGCAACACTGTCCTAACCAGGCTTCACTATAATGCCACCTTTATATTTGTACACTATCATACAGCCGTGTCATTTTAGTGTCCTCGTGTGTGATCTGACACAGCCTCATGGTGCTGCAAACAGCAAAAAGACTTGTGACATGTAAACAAACAAACTTCACATACACACGACACTGTTCCACCCTGACAGCTCAGGACAGATGACCTTTCGCCTGTCCTACACCTCTGCTATTTCTGCTGAACAACTTCCCTCTCATTACCTAGAACATAGACAGTGAGGCATAGCAGAGGTGTAGCAGTTCCATCTTTAACAGGCTACGTGAACGGAGCATGTGAAGAATGAAGATCTGGTATCAATGCCTGATCAGATTTGTGATTACTCTTGTTAATTATTTGATCAGGATAACTGGCAGAGTACCCCTTTGCCTTCTCATGTTCAGGATATATTTCACACTTGGGAAACTTCGCTACTTTTCATGAATGAGTGCAACTTGCAGGAAAATAATATTCAGGTCCTCACCAGCGGGGGCCTGTTGTGACATGCTGTTGGTTCCATACAGGGACAGGATTGAGTCCTTGGACAGCGGTTTCTTGGCCGTGTCCTCGGTCTTAGTGGTGCTACTGCTGTCACTAAACAAGTCCAGGTCCGCTTGCCCTGACCCTGAGCTGGCTCCGCCTCCTACTGCTGGAGCTTGTGTCGGTGTACTGGCCGCGTTACTGGAGCTCACCTGGGAGGAGGGAAAAGAGCGAAAGGCTTTGAAACACTTTTAATCATATTAATGAATAGATTCTGTGATTTTTTACTTAAGGAAAATGAAGAAGAAACTAGTCCTACTATTCAGGTTCACTTCCTGGGTGCTGTCCTGACATAACAGGTTTCAAATTAACACTTCAATAATTAAAGAAGTGACACTTCTTTCATAGTCTGAACAGAGCCTGGGAGTAAATAAACGCCCTGGTCGACTTGCTGACAAACAGTCATCAGCTGTAGTTCGCCAAACATGACAGAATGGTGGCCGTACTTTATTCACTGATGCCCCATATCTCAGCTGTGACCTGCTTACAGGCCGCAGGAAACTGAGACTGCCTGAAGACCGCAATAAATCTGTACCTAACTTTAGTTATCTCACCAATGATAACATCTAGTATTCATTTTACATAATGTATACCTGTTTTTTTTTAAGAGTTATCTCATTCCCCATGTCTGTCCTCCCCTCTCTCTAACACCCTCTCAATCTTTTACTCAAGAACAGAGGCTAATCTTGACTAACTGAGAAATGTCAGTGGTAGCAGTGCATGGCTTCAATACTGAGTTCAGGTTGTACATTTGCTTGGTACAGTTGTTGTGAGGCAATTTGCAAAAGAGGCAAACATTACTTCTTACAAACAAAGCAATAACACACTTTCTGAGAGCTTAGTAAACTATTTTAAAGAATGGATGATGTTTTCAATCACTGTAAAAACAGATTTTTGTTCATATTGATTGAAGAAAAATAATATTAAGAAGACGTCGATACACACTCCCAGTCAAAAGTTTGGTCACACCTTCTCATGCAAGGGTTTTTATTTATTTTAATTATTTCCAACATTGTAGATTAATACTGAAGACATCAAAACTATGAAATAATCTGGTTTTGCCATTATCTGGATTACAACAGTAGTCAAATAGAGATATCCATTGTGTACTAACCCTACCTCTGAACAACACAACTGATGGTCTCAAACACATTAAGAAGGCAAGTCATTCTACAAATGAACTCTTGACAAGGCTCATGTTAATTAGAAACCATTCCAGGAGACCACTTCATGAAGCAGACTGAGAGAATACCAAGTGTGCAAAGCTGTCATGAAGGAAAAAGGGGGCTACTTTACAGAATCTAAAATATAAAACATATTCTGCTTTGTTTAACACTTTGTTGTTCATTCAATAATAGTGTTTACAATAATTAAAATAAATACAAACCCTTGAATGAGAAGGTGTTTCAAAACTTTGACTGGTAGTGTAGGTTTGTAAGAGACTGGTGATTTGAATGTGTAATGGTGTTACAATAAATTAATCATCAATATAATAACCAGATGGATCACCAATGAAAGTAATCCCTGTTAACAGAACCATTTAACCATCAGGCTAAATGATCGCCTCATTAGCAGCATTCATCTCTCATCTTCTTCTCTCTCAGTATCAGTGCTGCCGTCTTGTGGGCTGTGGAAACTGATGGTTATCATTTTAATTTATGGTTTTTAGTGCTCCACTAATCTAAGTTTCACATTACACAACCATCTGCTATCAAGCCAATGCTGAGAAATCAGGACAGATTATGGGTATGGTGAACTCTTGCTCGGTTGTACCTGAGAAAACTGAGCTGCCGACGAAGACGCAGGGAGAGGGTTGGACACCATGGGGCCGAATATATCCAGGTCATTGCTGCTCTGGCTTGTGCTCATGCTACCATTGTTAGTTGATGCAGCTGTTGGTGCGTCTGTGAGAGAGAAGTGAAAGAACCAGTTTTACAGGTGTTGGTTTGTGTGTGAGCTCACACAGTCTGAGGAAACAACATGGAGTGACTACTTCAACAAAGGCAGCATAACTCACCTACAAGTTCACAATGAAATCCTACCTAAGCCTTCACATTTAACTTATTAAACATACCAAAAAATCCTGAGATGGTCTGTGATTGCTGTTAAGTATGACCCGAGAGCTCATGTGTGAATACTTACTCCTGTAGCTACAGGACTGCTCACACAATAAGCAGCACAAGAGTTAATACAGTGAAAAATTCTGTTACAATTAATCAGCTTACTCTTATTAGTTCACTGAGCACAAAACAAAAATAACAGTAAATCCAAAAGCAGAGCCCCTCTAGTCAATCATTATGGTTGACGTATAATTTTCTTTTATATTGTAATTGCTGTAATGAAGTGATACCACACAGTAATGATTTTACTCATTAATGTCAGAGCTAGCTCATTGAAAACATTGATGAACACGATTACAAACAAACACACACAATCAACATTTTTCCTCTGTCAGCCCGTCTGCAGTGATCTGGAGAGCATGCAAACATAATCTTCAAAGCAAAGTTATCAGCAGTTTCCTGTATGGTGAGCATGATTATTCTATAAGTAGCTGTAGTCAGCTGCCACCTTATTTTCATGGCTTATCGCCCCTCTTCATCTAACAAGTCAAATATCATAATTCTACTTTCTGACCCCTTTAATATTCAATGATAATCCTGCGAAACAAAGACTGTGTGAAAAAGTGAGTGACAGGAGTCCTTAGCAGTACCGTGAGTGAGCTTTCAGCTTGAATGCTTACTCTAAAGACCTTACAATCAAAAGCTTTGCAGAGGTTCACTGGTTCAAAGGTTTGTTTTGAAGCAGGTTTCTGTAATTTGCATTAAAAAAAACCAACAGACTTCTTTACAGCGCAGCAGGTCTAACATTGGTCGGTCTGAGAGCAGCTGGAATGAACCGTGAAGTGACTCTGATGTTACCAGGGGAAGGAAACTAACAAAAGAGAACCTAGGGTTGAAACGTTGAGCTAAATCTTTCACTTTTAGGTCCTTAAAGCTAGGGTTGGTAGTCACGGGAAACTAGTATGAATTTGAATGTAGCATTTCCTCAGGACTCCGTCTAAGAGCATATGATGGTGACTGATTTAAAACCGGTCCTCAGCACATGGTTTGTGTTTTGCACTACGTCAACTCATGTCTCACTCAGCGGTAAGAAAACACCAAAACATTCTCATAGTGAAAGTTAAAAACACAAACAAACATGAAATGTATGCTTTGCAGGAGGCGGGCAGAACGGCAGGACGGGATTTGATTGGTTTCATAATTTGGCTCCTGATGGCAGGGATTGGTTGGTGTTTTCCCAGGTTTACTGGATAGCAGCTTTTTTAAGAACACATTACGTATTGATTGCAATCAGGACATAAAGATCATTTGAACCAGTATAACAAAAAGTGTATCTAAATATGACTACCAACCCCAGCTTTAAGTCATTATCAGTCAGCAAGTCAACAAGTCTGGCAACAAGCTTCTGTCCTGCTCCTGCATCAGACCAAATCTATGTTGCCTTAGTGCCGTTATCACCTGCTGTAATGAAGGTAACAAGAAACGAGCAGTCCTCATTTATAATTCCAACATCCTGCTTGCTGCTACTCCATGTCAGACATAACAAATGAGTCTGTAACTCCTGGTATTAAATTGTATGATTCCATAAATACATCACGACAGATTTCATATTTGTTTTATTTTTCAGTGGACAAATGCACAGGAGAAGTGCACGGATACATACCAAGGCCTAGTAGGTTCACAGAGGGCTCTGAGGTCTTAGCAGGGCTGATTTTTGGAATTGGCCTCGACTCTTCACTCTTTGGAAATATAAAGCGTTATGACAGGTAAACAAAGCTGACGTGCATGTTTGAACAGCTCAACTTGTGATTCATGTCAGACTCTTACCTTGGTGTATGACGCCTTGCTCCCTCTTTCAGGCTCTTTCTCTTTCTTAACATCTTTTGGCTATAATGACATAAAAACACCTTATTCACACATTTTATAAGTTTGTATTTTTACTTGAATTGAACTTTTTAGGTTTGATGTAAAAACTCTGCTATAAAAAACATTAAATACATAGCATGAGAGAAAGGAGCGGACACATACACTGCTTCCATTGGTCACATTCTTGCCGTAGTATTTCTTCTTCTCATATTTATCCCTGATGAAGAATTCCACAGCTCTGAGGTCAGAGTTAAGGACAAACAAAAAAGCAACAACAGTCCAAAATGAAAAGATACCGCTCCTGAGAGTTATTCAGAGGGCCGTGACTCATAGTGAAGGATACTGGTCTGTTTGAGGTCTTCTGAAACTTTCTGGAAGGTTTGCCTCATAGAGCTGCCTTGCCCGGGTGTTACCCATGTCCTGTATACTCTGCAGAAAGAAAGGATGGAGGGATGAACAGGAGACTAATCATTAGAGCATGAATAAATATTAAGATAGTCACTTTGTTTTATTTGGTCCACGATGATAATTGGATCATAAAAGGAGAACTTCAAAGCCTGTAAATAAAGGAGTTTTATAACCTTTGACTTTAATAACTAACATGTGGAAATCTCAGCCAGATGATGTCATCTGGGGTTAAGAGGGAAACACACTGGAGTCTGTGACAGAGGGCTGGATAAGTTAGGATACGTGCTGATGGTTCAAATTTGGGTTTAATGATCATAAACAATAAATTATGAGAAATATATTCTTATTAAAATTCTACTTTTGGATCAAAAACTTCAGAGTGTGATGCATCATAGCTTTCAGAGAAGTGTTTCATGACACATATATGTTAATTTGTATCATCTGTGCAGTTTCTTTCCTCTTGTCAGACAGTAATGTCATCAAGGATATTACTGCTGAGTTGGCACAAAGTAAATGATTGCTTTGATGGATGAGGTCGTTGAAAGAGGGAAGCGTGGTGACCTTGAGAGAGCAAAACTGTACTTGAGTTGGACGCAAACTGAGGTTGAGGCAAGTTTGTTTAATGTGATGTTTTGTACTCATGACTTGTACCTTGATTGAGATTGTGTGTTTGTTGTTGTCATTGCCGATATGTAAATAAGTATGTTTAGATTGAGAATTTAGAATACACATAAAAGGAGTGTTTTACAGTTTTAATATGCATTTGATGTTCGTTTCACCTTTAATTTGTGAGTAATTGTAAGGAAAAATCCACTGTTTGAATAATGTGCAGTATCCACTTTCAGTCTTGACCTACAAAAGCAGCTTATGTTCAGAAACTCTGATCCGTCTCTTGGAGGTCCACCAGGTCAAATGAAGTGCAGATAAATCATCAGGACTTCCCTCTCTAGATGTCAGTTTTTATTATTTTTCAAGGGACTGGGACTCCAGTCTGAAAGATTTTCTCAATATGTGCAAAGGTAAAAGAACATTACATACATTTCTTAATATCCCACCCAACCTAGCTTTAATGATAAATTAGATGATGATGAGAAAGCAACATCTCTAGTTCTCTCCCACAAACATTTTAATCTGATGATGAGTGATGCTAATATTTGTTTATCTGCCTATGTAAACTGGTTCAGGTTAAATAAAATATCTTTGAATATTAAAAAATCTAATTTTAGCATTTTTAGTGGTAAGTAAAAATACTCTAATGATTTGTCTAAAATTTGTATTGACTCTGTTGAGATGCCTCAGGTATCAGCTACTAGATTAGATTCCTTGGAGTTTCTGTGGATGAGAATCTGAGTTGGAAAGAACAAATCCATTGGATTAATAGAAAAACTGATAAATCTCTCAGTATTATAAGAAGGAGTAGTCATCTTGTTACCACAAACTGTCTCCTTACTCTTTAGTACAGCCTAATTTATCCACATCTTTCATATTGTAATATAGTTTGGGCTAGTACTTTTCCATAAAATGTTGCTCCTTCAGAAACGTTTTGTCAGGATCCTTTGTTTCAGAAACTCCAGCTTCTTAATATCTATAACATCAATATCTCTCAAATATGGTTTTTTTTTGTATAAAATAAAACATGAAGGGAATATCACCAATCTCTTCAAGTCTTAATTCAAATTAAATCCACAGGTCCACTCTTACTCAACTTGTCAAACTTTATTTCTTCATCCTCACGAATGTTTTACCTAGAAGTCAATTCTCAATACGTTTCAGGGGCAGCAAATTCTGGAATATTTATTCCAATGTGGCGAAAAACTGTATCGTTAAAATGTTATAAAGGATGCTTAAAAAAACTTTTAACCACTGTTACTTAATTATACTCATAATACCAACCATATTCATAAATAGGTTTCCATACACTTCATATTCATATTTTCTACTTTTGAATTCTGTAGATTAATTGTTAATTTTGTATATTCTGATGTTATTTTATTTTTAGTATCAACTATTGTCTGTATATGTGTCAATTTGGTATTTAAAAAAAATGCTTTATGTATAGTTTTTCATTTTACAAACATTGTAAACAAAAAATAAATGAATACATACAATAACAAATTATCCTTTACATTCACAGACATGACAATGAAACATGAATATTTACATTACCAAAAACAAAAAGAGTTTTAATGATGGACTCAGGTTTTTTACATATTCGATGAAGGTGACCAAATGGCATTATATTTTTCAGGACAGTTGGCTCGATTGAATCTTAGTTTTTCTAGTTGCAGCATGGAGAGCATTACTCCAATCCAGCTGTTGAATGAGGGAGTTTTATCAGATTTCCACTGTAGAAGAATGAGTCTTCGGGCTATTAATGAGGCAAAAGCTATAGCCTTTTCTTGTACCTTTGGGATAGGGATCTCTGGAGGAGGGACCCCAAAGATAGAAATGTGTGGGGAAGGTGTTATTGTCACACCACACATATATGAAAGGAGAATTTAGTATTTTTTCATTAGTTTTCAATATTAGAACACTGTTTGGGTGGAGGCTTCTGTCTCTTCCTGCACTGTATATTATTTATATTTGCTCTTTTTTGTGTGTGTATCTTTCTTAATTGTGCAAATAAATAAACATAAAAATCTTCTACACTGTAATTAACCTACAATATATAATGAAGGAATCACTACCTGGATTTGTTCTGAGGTCCATTGGTCCAGGTTGACAGACTTCACTCTGGATATGTGTACTCCCAGGTTCCTGTGGATGCCAGCACACCGAATGCAGATGAAAACCCCCAGATTCCAGGATGCCCATCTTGGACCTGGTGGAGCAAAAACACAGACATGTCCAGAAGAAGAATACATGCAAGATCGTGAGACGTTAGCGCCTTAAAGTCTCCACGGTAACCGTATCAGTCTTTACAAATCACCAAACACAAAAAGGAAAAGTGTGGCAGACTAGTTTCTTTCTGGGATCTTTAAAACTTTGCTGAGTAGTGATCTGGAGGCGGCGGTGAGGGAGAGGAACTGTAGGGAGCTTATGTAGATTTGGAGAAGTTAGCTTAGCTTAAGGGGAAGGTGTCAGCTGACTATACCAGAACCACTTACACTCGAGTTAGCTTAGCTTTGCGAACAAACGCAGATGCTACACTGATAGTTATCGTTAACCACGACTTCCTGGTGAAAATGTCAACTCTGTGTGATTAAAAAGGGTTTTGTTTCGATAGCGTGACAGTCACCTTTCGCCTCGCAGTCGGCGCAGTACTTGTTGTCTTCCTCCCTCAGCATTTTGGACAGGATGGCCTGGTGCTGCTCGTTTAGCTTCTGGGCCTTCTCCCTCTCCGAACGGGTCGCCATGTTCGCGGCTTTGGGTTGGACCTTGTTAATAAAAAAAATCTACTTTGATCGGTCGTCAATCTTTTAGAAGTTTCTGTTAAAAGACCATAATCAGAGGGATGAACGCCTCCGAGAGGGATATGAAAACACCCGGAACCGGAATCCCCTCTCCGCCCACAGGAATTCTAAAGCTGACGCGGCGTCTGCACCTGATTGGCTGGCGGCTCTGACGTCAAGTGACGTACACAGTTTCTTGAAAATGTGAATTAAGTTTCACATTTTCATAAAATATTTATCATCAAGAGTTCATCCACATTCATAACTTTGACAAAAAAAGATACCCACCGGTTAACTTGTTAAACAATTATAGTTAAATATTATGAGTTTTTTTTCCCATAAATTTAACTGCATATTTTATTTATATTTAACCTGTATTTTACCAGGAATAGTCCCATTGAGATGCAAAGTCTCTTTTACAAGGGAGTCCTGGCCAAGACAGCAGCGTAAAAAGTTTCACAAAGAAAACAAGACAAAAAATATAGTTACAAATAACTAATACATCAATTTATAAGTTAGCAGTGCTAAACTCTAAAACATGTAAAAAAAACAAAACACTGATGCACTCTACAGGAAGGGGCAGAGGACTCTTTTTCTTAAGGAGGCTCAGATCCTTAGACATTTGCAGAGAGATGCTGCAGATGTTTTATCAGTCTGTGGTGGAAAGTGTGTTATTCTATGCTGCAGTCTGCTGGGGAAGCAGTATAAAACACAAGGATGCGAGGCGACTGGACAAACTAGTGAAAAGAGCTGGCACTGTGATTGGAACCAGGTTGGACTCACTGGGGGCTAGAAAGCCATTCTAAATAACACAGATCATCCACGTCTTTGTGGACCAGAGAAACACCGGCAGTGGATGGCTCATCTCTCTGAGCTGACAGACACCTGAATTTCTTGTTTTATGGGATTTTTCTAATTGTATCTGCCAAACACCTGAATTTCCCTTCAGGATTAATGAGGTACATTCTATTCTATTCTATCTGCACAAGCTGATCAGATGACCCTATAACCTAGTTTTAAAATCCTCCAATCGAATTAAAGAATCCAGTTTCAGGTGACCTTGAAACTCAAATCAAGATGAGGAAGCACAGACATAAAAATCGCTTTTAGCAAAGACAGAGCGAGTCAGAGGAATGACAAAAATAATTTGTCCCTGGAACCAAAGATTACAGCCACTGACAACTTTAAGAGTCAATAAGGAGCATAAATAAGGAGCATAATAGTTACAAGTTTTATTGAACATAAACATGAAAATGTACACATACAAACAAACTCTCAGTATATACAGTACACAGCTGGAGCATCATGAGGAAAAGTCAAGACAGCTTTGAAATTTGAAGAACATTATACATGACAGTTAAATAAGAATACAGGCATTGCTCTGCATGCACACAGCTGTTAATAACATAAAAGATAAAGCTAAAAGGAGCAGTTATGAAAATACTTTAAATTCTTTTGAGTTTGAATAATAGTTTACATGACAATGATGTGAATTTTGTCAAGAAGAGACTGAATTTCTAACATATTTTACTACTTCTAAGGCAAACATTCAAGAGTCCTGCTGTGTTTTCAGGACTCGCGATTTCTCTGTCCACCCCCCAATAACTAACAAGGGATACTTGTAAAAAAAAAAAACTCACATGCATCACACAGCTGTGATGCATGCCTACTTTGATACATACAGCTAATATTAACATCATATCTTCTCTGATTCTCCTAACATAAATATACATAATGATATCATTATACAAGCAGGCATGTACGATTGCAAAAAAAATAGCAGATAAGTGGGGCTTGGAAAGGCTGATGCACCGCCTCCTTACCAAAAGGTTTCCAGGCGCACCTTGAAGTTATTCTCTTGGTGTCTCACTGCAATACCATAGCGCAGCAGTGTCTCTATGTACGGTGGCCAGAACGTGTCGTCTAT
Organism: Notolabrus celidotus; assembly: GCF_009762535.1. Taxonomy (NCBI): domain Eukaryota; kingdom Metazoa; phylum Chordata; class Actinopteri; order Labriformes; family Labridae; genus Notolabrus; species Notolabrus celidotus. The sequence continues at coordinate 6,722,407 of NC_048278.1, forward strand.
CGTCAAATAGGGGTCGTGTGGTGTGGTGAGGACTTTGTTCATGAGCAGCTGTGAGGACCAGAGGACAGAGAGGACAAAGAGAGTTCAGTTGAGGTGAAATTTGACACAGTGTACTGAATATCTGTGAAAGCATTAACTCAGAGATTTTGGTTTGTGTATCTGACAAAAAACTCTGTGAAAAAATGCCAGGAGAGCGTCCTAGATGCAAACAATCTCCTGCGACAATTAGCCACATGTTCTGGTCATGCAACACATTTAGCAACTTTTTGACCTCTATTTTTTTAAGTATATTCCTATATCTGTAAGAGAACAATATACCCTGAACCTTTTATAATCTTGTTTGGTGTTCCGGCAAATAGGCAGGGTAAAACTTCCTACCATTCTAATGTAATTGATTTTACATCACTGATAGTACAAAGGTTAATCCTTGTTAAATGGATAGCTGCTGGTCCTCCCTCCTTTATACGGTGGATTAAAGAAGTCATGATGTGCCTTCAAATAGAATAGTTAAGATTTATGATGAAGGGTTCACTTGGAAGATATAACCAGACGTGGATGCCATTTATTGAATATGTTGAGAACCTGTCATTTCCAGTAACTTAAAGCAACATATTTCTGTGAGGGGCTATTTAGACCTGATCATGTGGTGAAATGTAAATTACCCTGTTTCACAACTGACCTATGTTTTCTTGGTCTCCTTTAAATCTAATGGAAGTAATTTATGTAACCTGTTGTGCCTTACGGCTGAAGTGTGTTTGTTTTTTTGTTTTTATTTTTTACACAATTACTTTATATATAACCTATTTATTTTTGGTTATTTCTGTCCTGTGTAATTTGTTTTCAGTCATGACAACTTGTTTAATGCCCATTGTTGGCAATACTACTGTTTTTGTTATAAAAGAAAATGTTAAAATGAAAAAATATAGTGTTCAAAAAAAAAAAAAAAAAGCCAGGAGAGCGATGAAAGGATGAGGACACTGCCCTATCTGTAGATCTCTGATGCAGGTGGGTTGAGAGAAGAATATAACTTCATTGTCAACAAAAACACTGTTATCCTAAATCCTTGTTTCCACAACAGTCATTACAGTCAGAACAGACAACAAACACCCACTCTGTCATTCCCCTGTGGACTGGACTGAGTCCCAGCAGGTGTTTTTTTTTATGGTGGACTTGATTTAGCTGGATCACAACATCAGTTGTGAAATATAAAATTAAAGATGGCTGAAAGATCTAGGGAAGCATATACAGGGTTCCCACTCATTACCAGAGATCCTTTTCTAGCACATTTCCAGGACATTTTCATTGATGATCAAGCTGGTATGACAGTCTAAATTTAGTTCCTAATTTAGTTCCTAAATAGTCTAATATGTTCCTCTCAGTGGAAGTCTACATTGAAAGACATGTAGTCTATGGCTATCAATGATCACAACCCTAACCCCAACCCTAATCACAACCCCAACCCTAATCACAACCCTAACCCTAATCACAACCCTAACCCTAACCCCAACGCTAATCACAACCCTAACCCTAACCCTAATCATAACCCTAAATACAACCCTAACCCTAATCATGACCCTAACCCTAACCCCAACCCTAATCACAACCCTAACCCTAACCCCAACCCTAATCACAACCCTAACCCTAACCCTAATCATAACCCTAATCACAACCCTAACCCTAATCATGACCCTAACCCTAACCCCAACCCTAATCACAACCCTAACCCTAATCACAACCCTAACCCTAACCCTAACCCTAACCCTAACCCTAACCCTAATCACAACCCTAACCCTAACCCTAATCACAACCCTAACCCTAGGATCAGGGTGAGAGTGGTTTTGTAACAGAATAAATGCACACAATTGGGCAATTATAAGGCTTCTCATAAAAACACTGTGCGTAAAAGGGTTTTCAACACAAACCATTAGTTTTTGCAAAGTTAAGGTAAAATATACGGCTACAAAAGATCCTAAATTAAGAGCCATTCGGGAGTCGATAGAGCCGGCTCTTCTTTGGGGGCCGAGTCAAAAGAGCCGGCTCTCTGAAAAGAGCCCAACTTCCCGTCACTAAAGCACATGCTTACTACCATTTGCACTCTTAGTTTCCCTTGGAACTACTTGTATTGTAAAACGTATCAATGTAAAGACTTCATACCTGTACCATAGTGATAAACAGATAACACTTCAATTTGAATCAAGTAAATACCACTTGTATACTTTAAAACAGAGGGTCATTTCATTCCTTGTGGACTCAACATGACAGCATTTATACTTTTCAAGTAATTGATCTTAAACGCTTTTAGAAAATTAACAGTAGCAAGACTCACATATCCCTTCGAGCCACCAAATGGTATCATAACAATGGTGTATGTGCTGTTTTGTAATGACACAATACAATTTTATGATTTACTAGAAATGTATTCAAATTATTTCACGGACCCCCGCGCTATGGTTCGCAGACCCCCAGGGGTCCCAGGACCCCACTTTGAGAACAACTGAGCTAGAGTACAGTAATTGAGCCAAATGTACCATAAAACATAAACAATATACCCCCGTTTTCTGTGAACGCATGATTATGAAGTGAAGGAGAAAAGAAGTGACAAAAGTTATGCAGTGTTGCTGTCTTTTCCAGCACAGCGTGCACTCAACTTTCAATGAATGGGGATGTGTTTTGTAAATCGGGTCAGCCATGTTGGAATAATTTTCCAGGACTATATGTGATTTTCCAGGACATTTAACTTTTTCTCCCATTTTCCAGGTGTTTTCCAGTACTGGAAAACTGGTCAACTGTTTTCCAGGTTTTCCAGGTTTTCCAGGATGCGTGGGAACCCTGATATGGCATACACTTGAGAAATAAAAAAACTCCTCTGTTTTTGTGAATACAGAGGTAATTATTTTGTGATTAGAAGAAATGTTTTTTTTTAATGAAAAATAAGAAAATACAGTTTTTCTGAATTAATATCTGGAAATGAGGAGATTTGTTTTTCATTGAAAACATAATCAGTTCTCTTTCTATGCATCTGTTATTTGATGTTTTGTAGTATTGTACCTCTATTACAAACTATTCAAAGAAGTAACACATATTTCAGTTAAAATGTTCAAAATAACATGGTGAGAAAAACAGTTCCATTCATGCTAGTTTCCGTGGCTACCAACCCTAGCTTTTATAATTTAAAAAAAATCTATAACGTTTTTTTAATTGAGTTATTTGATTTTCCAGAGTTGACAGAATTTTTTAGTTAAAAGAAAATCAATCCTTATTAACATTTTGAAATGATACTTTCTATTGCTGGGGAGTCACTAAGAGTAAGTAGTTGATATATTCACTGTTTTATGGTTAATAAAAAATATCCACTAACCTCACCACTCCTACCAAGCAGAAATTCGACCACTCCAGGATGAACAAAACTTAATATTATAACTATTACCAATGGATGCTACAAGGCCCATTGATCTTAACCTTGCACATTACACTACATTCAGTGCAATAAAAAATTCATATATTAAAATGTATTTTTATTGTACTATGTTGCAACATCATGTTCCTTTATATTTTTTACAACACTTGTTCTTTGCAGTGCCTGTTCTACTGTCTAGTTTTTTTTACCCTCATGCACCACAACACAAGGTAAAAATGATTTGTTTTGCAATCTGTCTGTTTTCAGTTCTGATCCCGACTGCTTTCAATGACAGCTATTGTATGACTGACTTTCAGCTAAGTGTTCAGTGCAACATCACCTACCTCAAGAATTTCATTGAGTGAAATCCAGTCTTCGTTCAGCTCTGGGGTAGCATTCTGAAAGTGGAAACAGAAGTTGTTAAGCTGCTCTTCAGAATGAGTCACATGTGAGACATGCTGCAGCTCTTTTGCACCACCTTCTTCTTGTTTGAGCTGGGTTCATTTTGAGGCAGAGGAAAATGTTTCTCCAGAACATCCCCCAGAGACTCCATCAGCCTTTCCTGGTAGGTCTTCATCTTCTGGATTTTAGACTTGGTATCCTGCCACAGGCTGTGAAATTAATAAACAAACACACATGTATTCATTTTCATTCATTTTAACCAAACAGCTTCAATTTCTCTTTTTAGATGTTGTTATTTTTCACACATGTTGCTGCTCTCCAGTGGAGAACACCTCAAACCTGAATAACCTCTGCGTTATTGGGACTCACCTGAGCTCTGATGAATTCTCCTTTTCACTCTTAAGTTTTTCAACATGATCACTGGCAGCTTCCAGAGCCTGCTTCTTCTCATTCAGCCATTTCAGTTCCCTAAAAGACAGAAGTGTTCAGAACAATACACAAAGAAAAATAATTACCCATGCCTAAAAGGTCTCTTCGGTTTACTTCTGAAAAGTTTTTATATGCCATGAGGACGGACAGTAAGTCACGGAAAGCTTGTGTTAAAACTGAAAGGTCCCGTACACTTCTTTTGTGTCTTTCAGGTTGTCCCGCTTTGCTTCATAGCAAGAAACAATCATCTGGAGTTCGGAGCACACCTTGAGCATCTGTTCAAGACAAAGTTAGAAAATGGTTTTAAGAACCACAGCGATAAATCTCAATCAGACATTTCAACACGAAAAGCTCTTTAATGGACTATTTTCCACTCTGACATACCTCTTCTTTCCCAGCTTGAAGTAAAACTTCTGAATTATGTGCAAGTACTGGATGGAGCAAAATAGAGGATTATAAATGTTCATTTAAAAAGCAGATTTAGATACAAAAACTTAAGAGCCAATCAATTTGATGATGATTTCTTAGTGTTGATCATTTCAAATGCAGTGAAATGTCTTCTTTCAGTGTGGTATGACATGTCATGGTTACTTTAATATAAATCTGTGGACATGATCATTTATATTCCTGCTTTGATCGCAGTGTAAATAAGGACTTACTTTTTGGCTCCTCTGTCAGCCACTGCTTCAGCTCAGCTTCTGTTGTCATCAGTTGATTCACTGACTTTTGAGGAAAAATATTCACAATGCACTATATCAATTGTATACTCAAGTGTCTCTTATTCATGAATTTCTAAGTAAAAGTAGTTCTGACATAGTAATCAAAGGAGAAAGTGAAAAAAGGACAACTATATTGATTTGTAAAAAGTTATTTTTGGTAATGACTTTATTACACTCTCCATGGTGACTATTTCTTTTAGCTCTGTGCTGTGGCATGAAATTGTGATATATTGTACACAGAAGAACTGTGACATAACATAAAACTATCCTGTTATCCCTTTTATTGTTGTTTAGAAGCATTAACTAAATGCATCTCAAATCAAACCTTGTACCGTTTGTGTTCATCTGCATTTGTAATTTGTATACATGTCGTCTCACGTACCCATGATGCCTCAGCAGAAGTGGAGAAAAATGGAAAGTTGATTTGGCACTGTAGCATCAAAGTTTTTTATATATTCAATAGGGATGGGCATTTCATGCAAAAATACTATTTGATAGTCGCTGTTATCTATTCACTGATTATTCTAACAGTTCCCTGCCTGCCTGTAGACATAAGGAGAAAGAGACTGTGCAAAGTTGTTGTAGATATGCTGGTTTGATATTAGATACGTATTCAACTCTCTTAGCTCTTTTTTATTTATATAGTACCTTTCATATATTCAAGCATGCAGCTCAAAGTGCTTCACAAAAGAACAGGGACAGAAAACAACAGTAAGAGGTAAAAGTTGAAAGGAAAGTGATATAAAATCATGATGATCAAATCAGATCAATAAAATAATCACAAAAAAAAAAAAAATCAATCAGATAAACACTAGAAAACTAATATAAAAAAAACTAATAATAAATAAGAATGACGTTAAAACAATGTTCATAAAGGTAATAATGAAGTCCAGGTCTAAAAGGAAGTAACTTCAAGTTAAAAGCCAAATTAAAAAGGTGAGTCTTAAGTTCACTTAAAAAAACCAGTATGGATATGATCTAGATATTCTATTCTAACCTATGAAGTTTGCATTTCACCCCATTTTCTGTTTATTTTTAATAGAAGCTGCATCCATTTTACAGCTAGTGGCACTTATGCTTTCTTATGTTATTTGGAATGTTGTTATATTATTATGGAAGCCGTATCGTATTACAACTTGGGGCTAGCAAATAAAACAGAAAAAAATCACATTGAAGATGAGATAATAATCCTAGAAGTAATCGATGTGTTATTATTAAACGATTATTCAAATATTAAAATATGACCACTGATCCCTTATACTGAAAAGACACAACACTGTACAAGACTGATCAACTCACCTGTTCCTGGGGAGTGTCACATAAATCTGGTTCACAAAGTATAATCTCATTCTGAAGCTGCAACCCAAAAGAGAAAGTTTAAAATGTGTCTTAAAAGTTTCTTTACACATCTACAAAAATCAAAGTCCAGCCTGACTCTTGGGATGAAACATGTGTTCACCTTTTCCAGCTGAGAGAACTGCTCCTCACACAGGTCCATCAGCTCAGTCCGAGCGTCCTCTGACAGCTCTGCTAGCTTCACCTCAGCCTGGACACACAGACACGTGAAAGGTCCACATGTGTAAAGATGTGAAGATGACAGCTCAGTTAAGTAAGTACAGAACACTGGGTAGGTCTTACTTTGGTAAAAATATGATTCAAAACAGAGAAATGAAAAGTGGAACTATGATTAGCTTGTTTGCGTCCACACATAGGAGTATCCACAAAGTGTGAGTTTGAAACATGGATCTTTATGTTGATTAGTAAACAAATAGACTAAAACAACAAGTTAAAGTTCGTGCAGACTTACCATTATCTGCAGATATCACAGTGATTCTTCTCAACAACGCGGAACCACAACTTTCCACAAAAGCTTCTTTTTCAAAATACCGCCAACAGTGATGACGTAACGTCTGCGACAGAGGGAGCGTTGGTGAGCGTTGACGCTGCGCTGCACTGCGCTGTAATGCGCAAAGGCAGCGGATAGTTTTAAACGGCCTCCTATTCTTTTTGACTGTAGCCTAAATTGAGTCCTTTAGAGCAGATGTTAAAGATGTAATGTTGATTATGGCAACACAACATAATCAAATGACATGATGCGTTTTTAAGGTTGTAACATAGACACCAATTGTTTCAATTGCAGTAGCTGTTACACAAAATAAGACTCCCCACTGAGGTTTGAACAGGTGACAAAAATACAACACAAAGGCCAGTATAGGCGTCAGAAAATTATGAAAGAAAATACAATTAAAACAAAACTTTTCATTGATGTAATTAAGGAGAAGGCGCACTTTATTTATAAACTTGTTTATTTTTTTATTTTTTTCTCAATATATCTCTTGTCTTACTTGCTACTTGTCAATCAATGTCAATTTCTATATTCAACTTAATTTAAGGTTATCTCTCCTTTTATTTTATTATTATTATTATTATTAATATTGTTTTTTATTACCATCTGTGGCTTGTCATTTTGTTTATTCTGTTTATTCCTCTTCTTGAACCTCATTCATTGCTCTATATTAGGGCGTACTCTTGGACGGGGGCTGGATGGTGTTATTGTGGGGTATTGTCTGTACAAGTTCAGTATGTGTCTGTGTTTATGTTTATATGTTGTATAAATTCAAAACTTCATAAATAAAGTTTAAAAAAGAAAAAAAGAAAAAGGCACACTTGTGCTGTATTATATTATTTTATTTTATAGCTCAGATACACATCAAATGGTATGTCTGATTATGAGTTCAAATGCGTTGAACAGGTTGGTGATGCAGTATTATCTTGCAGGACCATTTTTAAATAATCTGCATATTGTCATAATATAAAGTGTTATATTACCTCAGTTTTAAAGGTACAGTATCTAGTATTTTGTAGTAATTAACAGATAAGATCTGGTAAAAATGGAATATTATTCATTATTGCATGTACATGTCAATGAATGATTGTGAAAAATGTTCTCTATTTTGCATCAGTTATTTAAGACATTTTAATATAGTCTAGACTCATTTCAGGTAAACTAAAACGTTTAGAATATTTAATTTGAGTCTGAGTTAACAACCTTTTCAAACAGAATAATTACCATGTATCTCTTAGTCCAGTTCAGAACATGCAACCACTATGGGAAGACTAAACTGACACTTGTCCAGAGAACGATCATCGACAGCCTCCACAAGGAGGGTAAGCCACGACACGATAGGTCATTGCTGAAAAGATGATGCTGTTCATAGAGTGCTGTATCGAAGCGTATTGATGGAAATTTGACTGGAAGGCAAAGTTAGGTAGGAAAAGGTGCACATGCAACAGGGATGACCACAGCCTTGAGAGGACTGGTGGACAGGTTGATGCTAGTGCTTCAAGAGCCACCCAAACAGTTGAGTTCCCCTTTAGGCTCCTCTGAAGAGGCACAGAGTCCAAGGTGTTTTAAGGCTAGTGTGAAGTTTCTGTTTTCATGTCATCTCCTGGTGTTGGTCCAGTGTGATTCATCAAGTCAAGAGTCAATGCAGCTGTCTACCAGGACATTTTAGAGAGGTTCATGCTTCCATCTGCTGACAAACTTAACGAAGATTTGCAGATTTGCACCTGCTCACAGCGCCATAACTACCATTGGTTTAGGGACCATGATTTTACTGTGCTTGACTGGCCTGCCAGGTCATCTGACTGAACTCCATAGAGGCTCCATGGAGTATTTATCAAGAGGAAGGTGAGAGACACCCGGCCCAAAAATACAGATGAGCTAAAGGCCACTATTCAAAAGCAACCTGGGCTTCAATAACACCTCAGCAGAGCCACAGACTGATCGCCTCCATGCCACTCCACGTTTATGCAGTGATCCCCAACCAAACATACTTTTCAGAAATTGAACATTTCTGTAACTTACATCCTTGTTTTTTTTATTGTTGTAAGGAAATATTCTAAAAAATTTGAGCGACTAGATTTATGATTTTCAAGAGCTAAAATAATCAAAATCAAAATAAAGAAAGGCTTGAAATATTTCCTTTTAAATGTCACAAATAAGAAAATATGAAAGTTCACCTTTTGGAATAAAATTATGTAAAAAAAAACAAATCACACAGAATAATTCAGAATATTCTAATTTATCGATTTGCACCTGTATATCTATATTAGTGTATAATCTTTTAACTTAGAGTGAGTCATTGAAGAAGCGGGTCACCATGGAGGCCGCTATCTTGAACCACCATGTGTCTTGAGCCACCATGTGGCAGAATAGATAAACTAGTGAGTCCGTTTTTGTATTTGGTGAGTGGCTGCTGAAGATGCACCAGTTGGAAGACAAAGAATAGGAAGAAGACAAAGATGAGTGTGGTTGTTGTCTGCAAAATAATTAGTTCTGAAAGATGTTTTTGATGGCAAATTTTGGCTAATTGAGCATCATACTTAAGTTGCATCCCAGGAGCTTTTAGTCCTCGAAGGCCGCCACTGCTTGTGGAGCTTCACCAAGGAAAGGGTGAGCAGAATCTGACCCCAATATATCACTAAATATACCCATTTCTACACACTGTACCTTTAACTGAACTTAAACACTGGACTTTCTCTCTCATTCATCACACTCAACCTGTAAACAGTGTGGCCTGTGCTCAGTAGATGCTCATTCTTGTGGATGTAGTATTATCTTAAACATGGCATGACTAGCTCTCTAAGTTTAAATACATTTTTTAAGGGAGAGGCAGTGAAATATGGTTTTTTTTTTGTTTACTGAATTCTTTCCCCAAATCATACTCACATATACAATGAGACACAATTAGAATCTGACAGAATTTAAAGAAAACATTTGAGGGCCAGACAGCTGAGCTATTTCAGAGAATTATTGAGATACACAACACATTGTTGATTTAGTATTTTCACAGCTTTTGTCTATAAAACAAAACAAAAAAAACCTATCCCCTTAAAAGCTGGGTTCCTTAACTAAACAATCAATTAAATCGTCTGTTATTTATATTGTCATAATCAGTAGAAAAGCTAGCTGAATACTTTATACTCAGGACAAATTATTTTTTAGCAACCTCAGATCTTCCCAGTTTGATACTTTGATGGCGAGTGATGATGGAAAAACATTTTAGGTACACTTGGCACAAAATAGCAGGATAAATAAAGCAGTTAGACATACTCTTTTAAGACAGACACACTTACACTTACACTTATACTTACACTTACACTTATACTTACACTTACACTTACACTTACACTTACACTTACACTTATACTCACACACACACACACACACACACACACACACACACACACACACACACACACACACACACACACACACACACACACACACACACACACACACACACACACACCTGCACTCACATACACAGGGTTAACATCCCCCTGTAGTGCAGTACCTCTTGTGAACAGCAGGTGTCTCTGTTTCTCTCCTCCGTCTCTCAGCAGCTGACTGGAGTTCAACAATACCAGCACCACTTTTTCCCTTTTCCACTTCCAATCACTTCTTTTATGATTTTTAGAGTGAACAGTCTTAATGAGCAGTCATTTTTGCTCTGAATCCAAATTCACACAGCGTTAGTGTTGTATTTAGATGTGCTGCCTGCTGACTATCATCAGGCAGATCATCTTTATCAACGTGTGTTACTTCTACTTTTCTTCCCTGTACTGGTGTATCACTCCTTGCAACTAAAACATGAGTTTTTCCATCATATATTGTTACCTGAGATCATTTTTTAAATGTCTTTTCTGTACAACCATTAAGTCATTCAAATCATCCTCTATTAAAAACACATTTCAGGTGCTGCAGTATAATTTTTAAATAAATCAAAATCCCAACTCCCAGCTAAAAAATACTAAGATTTGAGTGTAATCTTGTAATTATTATTCCACCATTGTCATTTTAGGCCTAAACATATGAATAACCGGATTATTAATTTGATTAATAAGCAGGTATGCTTCCCTTAAACTTTTGTAATCCTCAAAAAGATATGTTTTTGACCACAGTGGTCTGCCCCAATCAGAAGCTGTCAACTGTAGACTTTGTTTCTGCCTGGAGATTAATTGTCAGACCTCTTACATGATCAAATGTTTGCTGTTTTTGAAGTCATAACTTCTTGAAATGATTGCACTATTGATCCCAGAATTCCCAGAACTGGTCATACAGCTACCACTCCCACATCAGTGACAGTCTCTCACAACACTTAACATGATCAAAAGTACAAACAGCTTCAAAACACTAATTTTCATTTCATTATCCTCACGTTTTCTCTGATCCCTCCCTCTGTCCCTTAAATGTCATTCATATACACTCTGAAATATTTATTAGAAAAGCAGTGTACATGTTAGTTTGTTAATCTATCAGAGCTCTGGTTATAACAAACTATATTAACAGTTTATTCTAAATGAGGCTGAATGTTTGTGACTCTTGGATTTTAACACAGTGCACACCCAGCAGCAGCAGCAGCAGCAGCAGCTCAGAACATACATGTGTGTGTTTACTGATTCCCCTGCTATATGCTTTCTCAGCTCTGAAATCACACAGCCTGGATTATTTGAATGATCAACTAGAATTTGATTAATATGCAAATTTCCAAACAAACTGTTCCATTTGAGCCTTCAGCACAACCTAATTAATCAACAGTTAAAGGAAATTAATACATACATCAATTCTGTCAGGAACATGCTTAGTTCAATCGCCCGTAAAATTGAAGTTTGAAGTATTAACTGGCTCCACAGGAAGGCTATGATTAAAACTCTACAATTCAGACAATCCAGGCAAATATAAACTCATTTACTGATCTCTTTTCTTCAGCTTATTCATTCATAATGATAATAATGATGCTAATATAATAAAAAAATAATGACTGAGTCATATTTTTCTCTCTCTGTTTGAGAGGAAAAACAGCACAGACTCAACAAAGAAGATACAAATACACCGCTAAGCTTTTTTCAATCACGATTGTTTAGTGTCTCAATTATTAGTTTACACTCTGCACCTGAGACTGTTGTTGATAAAAGAGAGTGAGAGAGAGAGAGAGAGAGAGAAGAGGAGGGAGAGAGAGAGTGAGGGAGTATAAAAAGGGGAGGGCAGCAGATGAAAAGAGAGAGGGCTGTACTATTGTTTCAGTAGGGACTCATGCATCAAACTTCAATTTTCCGGACGATTGAAGTAGTGATTTTTTTCCATCTTGAAGTGAAATACTGAAATACACTTAAGACCTCCAGATTAATTACCACGAAGTGGTCCCACAGACTGTAGTATTACTTATCACCAGGGCCGCCTGACAAGCCCTCATAAAATAAGCAAGAGAAATCCATAAACTTAGCCTGCCTTAACACTCTCTCCCTTCATAAATATGCTGCATTCAGAAGAGGCTGCAGAGGACACACACACACACACACACACACACACACACACACACACACACACACACACACACACACACACACACACACACACACACAGTTTTGTAAAAGGCTATACATCCCAAAAAAGCAAAGAAACAATAGTGAGAATGAAGCTCTACACATCTGAACATTATGGAGTCATTGCACAGAATAAATGTGCTGAATGAACTTCATGTTGTCTCCAGAGGAAGCTTCAAATCCAGGTTCAGTATATTTAATGTAAATTAAAATGTATTGAATGATGTATACATACTTATTAAAGCAGTTCAAACGTTGTAGTGTAGCTTTGGTGCATGAATGAACAATCCAGAAAATCCACCTGAAACTAGAACTGTTATTGTTGTTCTGCTTATAAACCAGCCTTTATTATGGAGGCCCACATGAGGAGTTAATTAAAGGCAATTAAATAAATGAACACCTATATAGCATTATAATGTGTTATAAACCATTTATTAAATGATAACACATAACTTATAAATGAGTTATACTTGGGGCTTAAATCAAGTGTTATAGATTTATATTTTATAAGGACTAATTTCCCCACAGAGAATGTACAATGTCTCAGTCATATTACCTTCTTACAGGTCTATAAACTTCTCAGGGACACAGTGCAGTGAATAAAAAAAAGAAAAGAAATGAAAATAAAAAGTCAACCCTAAAAAGAGTGAGAAGAAGACAGGTCCACTTATCATTCCTATTAACAAAGAGAGTTAAACGGGAGTCAGCCTTTTCAGTTCCTCCTCTGGACACTTTCTCTTTCTCACATCACCATGTTTTCAGCTTCATTAAACTCCTCAAAGACAAAAGAAATAAAGAGAAGAAGTGAAAAAAAGAGCAAAAGAAAACAAACAAAGGGCTCCCTAACCAGACTTTGGCATAAATGTCACAGTCCAAACTCTTTATGGCTGCCTGCTTAACATTAAAAACAAAATCCATTTCTTGTTTAGAAACCCTTCTTGGACAGAAGTCAAACATATTCTTCCAAAGCTAAAAAGCGGAGAAAGACAAGCGGCGCACAAAAAAGGCCACTTTCATTGTAATTCATTGACTTGTTCAAAACGCCAGGCGAAGAAAAGGGCCAGACATTAACAGGCGCAGATGCCCTCATGAAGGGAGAGTCTATGTAGGCATTATGGCCTTTGTTCGCACTCAGTTAAACTGTTTAAAAGGAGGGTTAACTCAATCCATCAAATTGTCTGAAATTGTGAGGAAATTTCAAAAACCATATGGCTTCCAAACGTTTGCGTCCTTTTTGTGCGGTGGGACACACTTGTCTCAGTATGGCTGCCTGCGGGGGTCCGGCCCTGCTCCTTTGTGGCTCGTCCCATCAGGGGCCGCGGCTCATTTGTCCCCACTTTTCATGCTTTACGCTCAAAATTACGGCCCAGTCCCGCAGAACAAAAAAAGCTCTATAAAGGCCTGGAGAAACTGGCCCAAAACTTTGTGTTTTTGTGGCATCCTCGCCTTTTTTCCCCCCCGACACCAGATTTGTGTTTCTCACATAAATTTCTACCCCGAATGGAGAAACACGTCTAAGGGTCAAGAAGCCATGATACGCATTTAGGGTGTGAAAGGAGATGTGAGATTCCGGGCCACAAAATGTTTAAAGCGTCCAAATATAAAAGGACACAAAGGGACAAAATAGTTCAGAATAATAACTCTTAAAGGGCCGCTTCTGATTGGCTCACACGCCTGGATTTGGCACCGAGAGCGTGTTTCTTAAACGATTTTTGTCCTCATTAGAAAAAAATCCCAAGCTATTATACCCATGACAAAACCCAGATAATAACTCAAGAATAACAACGTAAAATAGTGTTATATCCAGAAAAGCCATTTTATTCCCATAGTAGCCTATATACATTACAGTCTGTGCATTGGTTTTTCAAAGAATGTCCTGATTTTAGAAAGGCACTTACAGGTGTACAAAACATAACAAATTTATTACCGTAAATCTATTGTATCCAAACAATACACCTAAAAAGGAGCAGAAAGCGTCTCAAAATCACCGCAAGAGTCAGCTTTGTTTCTCGCCATCGCTTCAACATTCCCATGAAAAGCCAAACCGTGAAAGTCCGGCTTTGCCCTCCCGTCATTATCTTCTTCTTCATCATCTTCATCACGCCGAAAAATGAACCGAATTCAAGGGTCACAGTCAGAGGAAGCCGGCAGTGACCGAGTGACCCTTTGCGATTTGCAGAAAACACAAAAAGCATTAAATAAAAAAATATAATAATAATAAAGTAAAAATAAATAGATAATGATCACAAATCAAATCATGCATTTACATGCAAAAGATATGAAAAAACTGGAGCACTTTCATTGTGGTGTGTGAGGCCTCACAGGAAAAGGATAGAACAGGTGTGGGTGTGTGAGTGTATGAGTGTTTGTTTAAATATCAGCTTGTCTGTGTGTGTGTGTGTGTGTGTGTGTGTGTGTGTGTGTGTGTGTGTGTGTGTGTGTGTGTGTGTGTGTGTGTGGAGGTGGGGGGTGGGGGGGTACAGTGTAAAAAAATAATAAGTTACTCATGTCATATTAGACCGTATTGCTTTGATTGCAAGAAGTAAGAGTTTGCTAACGAATAAAATCTCACTGCATATTTCTGCTTCTGTCTTCATGCGTCACTATGAATAGTTCTATCTGCGCCGATATAAAAGTCATTACATTTTGGTACATGTTCTCAGATATGGTATACAATATAAGCAGTAAGTTACAAGTCCTCGCGAGGGTTTTAAAATCGTCTGTTTGTGTCTCTCGTCCTTCAGTTCCACGCTGCGCCATCAGTCATCCACATCAATCTCCACGTCCTCGTCCTCCGAGCACTCTTTACTCGTTGTGTGGTCTGAGAACGGCGACAGCGGCGACGAGCGCAGTTTCTGAGCGAGCTCGTGCTCCTGCTGGCCGCCCCGCGCGGGGGACTCTCCTCGCGGGTGGCCTAGTGTGCCGTTGGCGCATTTCTCCAAGTCCGCCAGCTTGGCGAGCTTTTCCAAGGGGACCTGGCCAACGGCCTTAGCAGACTCCACGTCGGCCTTCATCTCCTCCAGGTCCCGTTTTAGCTTGGCCCTCCGGTTCTGAAACCACGTGATAACCTGCGCGTTCGTCAGGCCGAGCTGCTGCGCGATCTGGTCCCGGTCCGCCGGGGACAGGTACTTCTGGTACAGAAAGCGCTTCTCCAGCTCGTAGATCTGGTGATTAGTGAAGGCCGTCCGAGACTTCCTGCGCTTCTTCGGGGTGCTTCTCTGACCGAACAGAGTCATCCCATCCCGGCCTGTGAGGGAGAGACAGAGGCGCAGTGAGAATCAGGGAAAAGTACAGGTGCAGCACGTAAAAATGAACCTAACGTGGAAATAACAAGGAAACTAATACAGTGTGAGAGACAGTAAAGCTCTCAGCTCTACAGGGAACAGGTCATTTCAAGAATATTACCCAGACACCGCTGGGAAATATTGAGCAGCACACACACGAGACCTCAATATTAAAGACAAGCGGCGGCGATTTATTTCTTTGAGAAACAGCCAAGAAAATTAACACGCCTTTGTTCGATAGCACATAATAAGAGGGAATATTTGCAACCAAAAACAAATACAAAAATATTTACTTTGTATGTTAAACAAGCATTTAATGCATAGTTTTCATTTCAGGTTGCAAAAATAAAGCCATCAAATTATGAATTCCTGCTTTAGGCCACCGAATGAGAGAATACAAATTTAAAGGGAAAACGCCTGATTTAACATTTTAAAATTAGGGATGTAGCCGTACCTTCTGCAGCCTGTAACACGCTGACTTCAAGCCCCTTAAATGTCTTGCTGGCCAGCTCCTCCAGCGCGCAGAGCGGGGAGGTCTGGGTGAGCAGAGCCCGGCTGGACAGAGGGATGCTGGACGAGCGGTGCTTCTCAGAGGACGAGATGAGGTGTGCCGTGCCGCAGATTGTGTAACTTCGTTTCACAGAGGGTTTGTTCAGGATGTCCTCGATGCTGAAGGGGGTAAGCGGCTTGTTGGAGTTGGCAGGAGGCGGCAAGTGGTCCAGCGGACTTCGCCGCCTGGTCTCCACTGCATCGCATTTGGCCACTTCTTTGGATGTCATCATTGGTTGTGCGCGGAGTTTGAGGGACTTTAGTTGAAATATTTAGCTGATAACAACAAACGAGGCTATCGAGGGGTGATAAAAGTCACATAACAGTTAGGAGGTTAAAAAAAAACAAAGACAGAGAGGAGAAGGTGAAGAAAAGAAAATCTTATTCCAAAATTGGATGCCTTGAAAGTGTGGATCCTTGGGAGCAGCGGGTCCGCAGGAGTGAGATGCCTCCCTGAAAATGGCGAGGTCCAAAGAGTTGACGATTACTAACAAGTTCTCATTGATTGGTAGGTAATCAATTATCTCCAGTGGCACTTTCGCCCTCTTCCCTTTCACTCTTTGACTATGTTGCAGTCCAGTGCGGCGCTTTTTGCGACTGGGGGTGTCCCATTAATTAGGACGCATGGCTGGAAGGAGGAGGAGCCCGGCGGAATTATAATGCTTTGTGCTCTTATCATCTTTGGTCTAATTTAGTCGTGTGCTGAGATACCAGAATAGGATTGTGGGGTAAATGAGGGGAAGCAGAGAGAGAGGGAGAGGGAGATATAGGGAGAGACATTCAAATCTGAGCCTTATTTAAGCTTATTTTGTGCGTAAAACTTCAGTGTCAGCCATGGAGTTTGCAGGCTTTCATTTCAAAAGTATTTGGATTAACCGGATGTTTCCAAGTAGACAAGTCAACTCAGGTGTTTTGTTAGACGTGGCAGGTAGTCAGGAGGATATTTTCACGGCCAAAAGCGCGGATGATCCTTTGTTTTAAAGGTAAAGTAGAGCTGGGCCATAGATCAGCTCTGATGATTCCTCCTCTGGGGCGGAGAGAAGGAGCAGCATGCATCCCTCTCAGCTACGCCAAACCCGGGCCATAACTCAGGCGAAAAGACTCCTTTTATATCAACCGAGAAATATTTCATCTCCTCTCAAATTTCCCCGCGTCCTCCAGGTTTGACAGGATGAGTTTATTCTGGGGCTGCTCGGACAAAACCGGCAACGGGCTATGTGCTTACAGAACGAATTTACGCACGAGGACATAATGTTAAATTCTTGTTTGTAGAATAAAAATAACCTTAAAAATAAGACAGAAATTTGTATTTTTTTATGTTTATTTCACGTTTATTTTTATCTGTACCTCAACAAAGTTACCGGTTATTTTATTATGAAAAATGGGGATTTAAAATAATCTTTATTTTTATTTATTGTTGTCTAAAAATAGTAATATGTATCTGTATTATTATTTTCAAATTGGTTTTATTTGTTGTCGCTGGTGCAGATAGAAATAACTCCATTATTTAAAAATGTATTTTAAAATTTCCTCAACGTCTGTTGTTGATGCTTGAAGTCAATGTTGCAGTGTTTAGCTTTTAGCTTTACGACAGTGACGGAAAAAATAATATCAACAGAGGGATGATGATGATGATGATGATGATGATGATGATGATGATGATGATGATGGAGTTGAGGATTTTATTATTAACCAATCAAATTGCTGAACTGTTTCCTTTAGTATTGGGCTCCATCGTTTCTTTAAAATATTATTACATTTTGATGAAATTACTTTATAACTAAATGTTATCAGTCAGCTCCTGTTGGTGTCAGATTGCAGGCTACTTAAAGTTTATTTTAATCAAATATTGTAAACACGTTTCTGTTAAAAATTAATAAATTAAAATGAATTGAAGAAAGAAGCATAAAAAAGAGGATGCAAAGACTTTTTATTTAGTTATTGGCAGCTTTCTTTTAACTCATCATCAACGACAGACATCAAACAACTGAACCTATTTATGAAGCTATACTTTTTATCACTAAAAAATAGAAGAAATTCATATTTTGTTTTCACGTTAGAAATGTCATTTATGGTTTAAGTTAACCAGGTTATGAAGAAAAGAAAAAGAAAGAAAAAGAAAAAGCAGTACAGCAATTACTATTTGCTGGTGGTGGTGGTGGTGTAGGTGTAGGTGCTGGGATGGGGGACACATCCGGTGTCAGAGGTGAACTGTTCTTTGGCTAGTGAGAAGAAATAAAAATCAACTTTTCACCATATTTCTAAAACCCTGAAACTTTTACAAATATCTGAAATGCCTCCAAAACATTTCTAGAAATGCCCCTTTTTTTTTACATTAAGACAAATACAAAAAAAAAATACTGCAAAGGCTTAAAAATTATAAAATATTAAAAGACAGATTTAATTATGAAGATGAGGTCGTTAACAGCATTAATTATCTTTGCTAATAAAATGTAGCTTGAGAAATGATTTATAAAAACATTAATTTTAGCATTAACAGTAGTTCTGTGGCTCATTTATGTGAATACAAATTACAGAATAACTGATGAGATTATTAACTTTATTACATAACATTATTTCCTGTTATGTCTTAATTATTATAGATATTTGAAATCCAATTAAATGGCACTGATGCGAGTCCATTGAATAAAGTAACCTCATACTTTTTGTTTTATATATTTCTGCAGCCTGCTGAGCCGAAGCTGAGCCGGGTCATGGTGCTCGGTGCACAGTCTGTTTATTAAAGACAGATATTTGTGGTGCTGCGTGTCATCATCTCTGTGTGTTGCTCGCCAAGGTCAACGACACAGCCGGCCTCTCAGCTCTGCCTCAGACACACAATCTAATCCCTGAAGCTACAACAGGGTTCACTGGACAAAACACAGCTCTGAGTGTCTGGAAGAGAACTCTCTCTGACACACGGTCTCCTTTAGGTTGTTTTGGGTTGCTTTGGAAAGTTGATTAGAGCATCTTCCAAATATTTACGACTGATGTTCGAATTTTATATTTGGAATGAAACACGAAAGCTCCACTTAATCTGGCTGTAAATTAAGAATATTTGACTACACCTCTGTAATCTACTTCTTGCACACATCAGCTTTCTTCTGCCCAACCAGGTGTTGATTTAGGCTGTCCACGCTGCGGTCAGTTAGCTTAAAGTGCCACCCTGCACTATGTGTGAGTGCAGCTCATGCAGCAGGACACACACTCAATGCAGGCTCAGACAGCTGCAGGGGAAACTATCCTCATTGTAGCCATCTTGTGAGACCTCAAAGATGGGTGTCATGTCTCCCCTCTCCCAAAGGCCTGCCTGTTATCTCACATGACACCAGATATAGATACAGAGAGGGAGAGGTGTGCGTCTCAGTTTAAAACATGTACTGTATAAATCACATGTCATTACAGAGGTCAGTGGCTGAGGAAGGCCATTGGCTGGTTTCATGGCGGGGGCCAGTCTGGTTGGAGGAGAGTGGATTTATCTCGCTGTTGGATCTCAGGAGAGGCAGCCATATTTTATGTGACTAGAGATGTAATAACAGGCCTCTGACAAATCCCTGACGGCCCGGCTCTCCTGCCTCACAGAGCCAGAGCTGCTGAACAGAGGACCATGAGCTGCTCTATTATCACTGCACTGTGGCCCTCTGAAAAGGGTTTTCTTAAAGATTAGGAGTGCTTTATGCTGTCTGAAAGGAGGACTGGTGACAGGGATACACACACCAAGTAATACAAATAGATAAATCTTTCATTACCTATGGTGGAATGTAAACATGCAATAGCAACCTCTCAGACATCCTGATTTTTATCGACAAAACATGACGCAGTTTTTGGTAAAAAAAGGTATGCAACAGAAAAATGAACACAAATTAAGGTACACAAAAAAACTTAAAAGTTACACCCTGTCTGTAAAAAGAAACTGCACACTCTTCTTCCTACAAATATAAAAATTGAGCTCATCACACATCCTTAAAGAACTCAGGGGTTTAGCTGCCAATGAGCTGCGTGTTCTGCTATGACCATTAGTTTATGGAGGCTAATGTTAGCATACTTTAGACTGATATCACTAAATCAATCCAAAGACTTTTAACATAGTTGATAATTCATGTTAATAGGTTACCAAAAAAGCAATACCTACGCAAATAAATCTCAAGATTATTCGAGAAGAAATGTTCATAAAAGGAGCGATGTCGGTCAAAATGCTGCACTGAAGATAAAAGTCTTCAAAGAGGAAAGTGTTTTGGACAACATCAAAGTCTGAACTGTATTGCAGGTGTTTATGTGGGAGGCAGAAGATATATTTAGACCCTAAATGAAAAAGTAAATGTATCCCAATGCTTAAAATAATCCTTGCATGTTACTACATTACATTCAAGTTCAATAAACGTATAGATCAGCAAAATGTATCAAAGTATTAAGTAAGTGTGATTGGTAATGCATTCAAATAAAATAAGGTGGAATCAATTCTGACAACTCTGTATATGGAAGTCTTTCTTGGGAAAATTGTTTCATATTTTCCGATCAAATACTATTTTTTATTCATAAAATCTTTTAATAATAATAACTTTAGTTATATAAAACCTTAAAAATTAAAGGGATTAAACAGTGCATTGAAATACGAGCACAAAAGATCATAAGAACTAAGTAAGAACACAAACAAACAATCAAGAAAAAGATCAAAACAACATGAGAACCCATCAGCAGAAGAACCCAAACAACATATTAACCCAACATCACAGGAACCAAAGCAACACAAGGACCCAACAACATCAACTACGACTTGATAGGGAAAAAGGTGTTAAAAAAAAAACCCTGAGTAATGTGCAAGATAGTTCCCTCAGAAATATACTTTATATTAATAAATGTAGTGCATCACAGTAGGGAGCAATAATAATAATAAAGATATAATAATAGAGGCAAAACTTTTAAGATAAATACACTGAAATGTGTAAATTTGTTTGGATTTTTTGAATCAAGCTTTTACAAACCAAAGATCACATATCCTTATCTTACCTTGTCTACTTTCATAGAGGTTTAAAACAAACTAAAACAACGAAAACAAAATATAAACGCTAACCATCTAGCTAACTAACTAACAAACTAACTAACTAACTAACTAACTAACTAACTAACTAACTAACTAACTAACTAGCTGTCCAATAACTAGAACTATTGCCATAACAGGCCGACTCTCTCTTTGATGTTTCAAACCCTTATAAATGCAAAAAAATAGATATTATATATTTTTTCTTTTTGTAACACAACAGTCAATAAAGTCTCCTGACCTGACTTTCTCCCCTCACGAGACGAGGAGAAGTAAAAACAGGTGCAAAGTCTCCAAAGAAACACAAGAAGAACTGAAGTGACCCCATGTGGAGCGTCTAAAGCAGAGTTACCCTCTGCCTTAAGAAACCTTTTCATGCTCTTTGACTGAAGTAACACAAAATACTCTGACTTATATGGACTCCATAAAGACCCAGTCACTCAATAAATACTTTGACAACAATGATTTAACACCAAGGAGGCTCAAACTGTGTTTTGTCTCCTCAAAGTGACACTAGAAACCAAAGCTGAGCACCATCAGATCAGTTTTCTGGGGTCTACCTGGTGGAGCAGTTTTTCCTCTCACACTGGTCTGCCAGCCGGTAACAGACCGGCTGCATGGCCCTCATCACACTGTTGTGGTTTGGGGCCTGTACACTTGTTGTTGGCTCAGATTGAACATTCCTAATTTACAGAAAGCACACTTTGAAACAGCACATATGTGGCCTCAGGAAATGGATCCTCGCTAGGCCAAAGTGGACCACTTATTTGTCTCTGAAACATGTTTCACCTGCTCTGTCTTCGCCCTTTTGATCTGTGCTCTTCATTTAAAAAAGGGAAAGGAAATAATTACCCAGCAGCCACCTCCACAAGCAGTTTTCCCTTTGTTTCTCTCCATACTCGCAGGCTGCTGATGGATCCTTTCTGCAGCAGTAGACAGTGCTTCATTTGAATGTTCCTCCTCTCTCATCTGCACCTCATCATAAAGCACAGTAAGCAGTGATGCTGAGGGATGGTGTTATTTGGGACGGCCAGGGTGGAAAAAGATTATTCACCGCCTTTGGTAATAAAAACCGCCGGAGGAGAACTGCAGAGAATTATGACAACAATCCTTTAGTTTTAATCTGTGGAGGCTGTTTTTTTCATGCAGAGAATAAAGAGACCTGGAGGTGAAAAACAACAGAAAATCCAATTTGTCACATTCAGAAGTGTAAATACCAAATGCACTTCTTTTGATTGCCTGTGTGTTAAATTATACATCAAACTGAATCTGGTTATTTATTACTTCCTGTTTGAAGCTGGATGTTGATGGCTGCTTAACATTTTCTAACCTGTGATCCATCCCAGAAATCCTCTCTGTTCAAGTTTTTTTTCTGCTTCTTTAGAACTAAATCCAATATTCTGTGGTTTAAACATGCACTTAAATAACATAAGTCCACCAGGCCAGCCTAATTACATGAAGTGGGAGTGTGTTGTGTTAATTCAATGCCCATAGGGGCTTCTCCAATATGGCCGCATGGGAACAAATGCTGACAGGTCAGCTGTTCTCTCTGTGAGGAGAGGAATGTCTCTCTTTCTCCTCCTCGCTCCCTCTTTTTCATTCTCTTCTTCCTTTGTCAATTATTTTCCTCCCTTTTCTTCATCTCTCTCTCTCACTCTTCTTTCTGTCAAGTTTCCCCTCCCAGCACACACTCACATGCGCACACACAAACATTGTCTTTGAGAGATGGCCTCTGTCTTTCAATTAGCCTGCGATGGCCCTCTTACAAGGCTGGCGTCTGGCGAGTACGGCCCGCAGCAGATGCTGCCGTGGATTGGCCGTTCATCTGCAGCCTGCAGACTGTATTGAATAGTCATTAGGGTGGAGCTGACTATTCATGACAGGAGAAGTGGCTTTGTGTGGGAGGAGATGCTACTACATCAGGTTATCTTTATTCTCTTGTTCTCTGTGGGGTTTTTTACAGTGTGCAGAGTGGGGGGCTGTGATTAGGACGATAAACAGATAATGAATGGTGGCTCTGCTGACAGTCATTGGAGGGTGATTTCTTTGATTTTAGTTGTTTAATTGTTGTTTTATTATTACACTCTTTTGATCAACTATGAGGAGGAAAAAACAGACACAACACAGAAACCCCCCTGATGGGCTGAAGACCACGCCAGTCTGCTGCGTTTGTATATGATTTGTCAACTCTCAGTGGGTACACACACGAAGCACCTGGCAACCCTGCACAGAGGAATATGGTGGCTGCCATGAGCATACAGCAACACACACACAACCATATGCCCTCATTGTCATTCCAATGAGCTCGGACAACATTCACTCTCCCCTCCTTTCAGCAAACACTATCAATACAAACCCCATGTGGAGGGGCCCGGGTCAAGAGGATGACTCACTACAAAGTGGCCCAAACACACACACACACACACATACACACACTGAGGCCCAGAGCTGACACACACACACACATGCACACACGGCTCCTCCTCCCCTGGCGCTCCTGAGCCCCCGTAGGCTGGACTGAGGAAATGTGAATTAGCTTCATCAATGCAGAGGTTAACATTGCGCAAAGACGATGTTGACCCCTCGTTGTATTCTTGGTTTGATGTCTTTCTTAGGGGCCAAGCACTTATGAATAAAAATGGCGAGGGGAGAGGTTGACAAAGGGATTTGCCTGACTAATACAGAGGGAAAACCCCGGAGGGAGAGCCTGGTTAAGCTGAACACCGCTGAATCCCCCCCTCATGTGTTATCAATCATAGAGAGGCTCACACAGCGCTGTTATTGTTGCTGCCATAATTGTGTCACAATAGCTTTCATTTGTCTCTGATAAAAAGTGTCTGCATTCATCATGCTAATGCTGTGACACATGAATATTACACATGGCAACCTATGGCGCCTTCTTTTACATGTACCATTAAAACGTGCAGGAAACATATGGGCTGCCTGGTTGTGTATGCATGATGATAAATAATTTGATTTCACCGTAATGTGTGGAAATTAAAGGGTCATTATAACTTAATCACAAATTAAATAAACCCTTCCCACTGGTGGTATGTAGCCAAGCAGACAGTGTTTCATTTATTTACCAGGTTTTTAAGATTTGTCCACAAGCATAAATCAAATAAAAGTCAACAGCACATCAGTTGTGGTCATCACTGCACAGACAAAATGCATTCGATAAAATTAAAAAGCAAAGTTCATTTTCAGAAATGTTGTCTGTATTATTCCAAATAGTAGACTTAAAGAGTAATTGTTCATGTTAAATGAAGTCTAAGAAATTATTTCGAGTAGGACTGGAAAAAACTCAAAAGTAGTTTTTTATTTTAGGGATTTTTAACCCTCCTATGATTCTTGGGGTCAATTGGACCCCCTTCAATGTTTAGTGTCTCTAAATGAATGACTAACATCATTTTTTTGGCTTCATATTTCATTAATTTTCCTAATTCAATAGGGACAACTGGGAAAACATAAAATTAAAATGTTGATATGTTCCTATTTCCTGGAAAAAAAAAAAAATTTACACATCAGTGTTCCTTGGGGTCAATTTGACCCAAGCTGTTTTAGCTACAACATAAGAAATATAAATATTTTACACACATTTGTTTTGGTTGTTTTGGATGATATTGAGGTCACTATAACCAAGGACACTTCAGCATGTGACTGCGAGAGCTGGGATCGAACCGCCAACCTTCAGATTGAGATATAATATTTCCAGCCACCATGTCTCTAAAGACATTCAATGATGTGTCCTGTGTCATATGTTTTGATTACATAGAAACAAGGCAGGGCCGACGAGAGCATGACAGACTTGCAGCAGTTTGATGTTCTGCTTTAAAAATAAAGTCCTTCTAAATGCTTTAAATTGTGTTTAAGCATGAAACACATTTTATTTAAAGGGCTATTTAGGTAGTCAACAAAGAAATATAAAGTACCTGACACATAAACCTGGGTAACAATCTGGAGGTTTAAATTGCTGGGGTCAAATTGACCCCAAGGATAAAAGATGTTAGTAAATTTGATGGTAACAGGACGGTTAAAGCTCCAGTGAGAAACTTTCTGTTTGTTTTGATTTTGGCGCCCCCTGTGTGTCCAAAATGATAACCCTGATCTCTTCCAACTCATCCTGTATAAGTTATGTTTTATGACCTCTTCCTAGAAGTGAATCTTTTCTGGGAAAAAAGTAAAAAGGAAGTTTTATTTTTCAGTTTACTCTAAATAGTCTGGTCTCACCAACCCCCTCCTGATGTTACATGTATTAAAATTATGAAGAAGCCTTTTTGCTAATGGTTTTGTAAGTCAAAAAGAGGACTCACTTTTAATTTCAGTCTGTTTCATGACTGGTTCAAAACTTCTCACTGGAGCTTTAAGTACCAAAACCAAACCAACACAAACCTTTGTTTTATTGATATGAATTTCATATTAATTTCCTTTAAAAAAAAATCAGAGTTTTTTTTTTCGGAAATACACCCAAATATATCTTCCTCATGCAGGTGACCTGAAAGTTAAAGAGACATCTTTCTGTATTTTTTCTTGTGTGAAAAAAAATCTGAAAACATTTTAAACAATATGTTTCTCCTTCTGGTGAGCCGGCAGCGTTTAATCAGACATGGTCCTATATGTGGAAAAAAAAAATCTGATTTGTGTGAAATGACAGCTTAACTCAGCATTTTCCATGACAGATTAACCGAATCAGCACTAATTTTACAAGCACCTTAAAAGGGATTTGCTAGCATCCTCCATAAAAGCATTGATGGTAACAGCCAGTGGTCAGAACATAAACAACAGAAAACCTGGGGCAAGAGGGGCGAGGCAGGTCCTCAACCTTTAACCCTGATATAATTGAAAAACATGTCCGTGTTGGTTGGTTACACAACGATACTGAGCAGTTTGTTTTAGAGTGACACCTAAATCAAAGACATTACCTGTGAACACTGAGAAAAGGTGGCTTGTTTTGTCATCAGAACTGTTCTTTTGAGACTTTTGGGTGGTGTGACTGTAGAAGCAGGTGCTCATCTTTATCCCTTTTTGTGTGCAAACAAATTAAAGACTACACACTCCCACACACTCTCACACATTTTCTGCTCCACAGGGCCCGGCCTTGTCTTTATGAGTTTATTAAAAGCGTCTTGTTTTGTATCATGCTCTCCCAGCTAGGAAACCATATCCCCAATATATCACGCTGTTATTGTAGGTAATTAAGTCCAAAACTTGGTGGCTTGCAGCGCCCGTTGTGCATAAGCAAAATTGACCATTTTAATTGCAAAGGAAATATTTGCCTGCACTTTATCTAGCGTGAAAGATAGTATTACTCTTGTTAATATTGAAGGAGGAGGAGGACCCGCAGAAGATAGCCCAGGCATTCATTATACTAACAGTCCCCTTTAAAAATGAATGGTAATGAGACACAACAGCTATTTACTTTGCTTTAATGCTGTGGCAAGTAGCTAGCTGGACCCCCCTCCCTCCTGCAAGAGCCCCGCTGCTGCCCAAAGCTTTTTAAATCTTCAGACTTGTTACTCTGAAAAAATCAACATTGCATTAAAAATTTAAGAGAAACAAGTCGAGCCGGGATGGGATTCAACTCATGCTGATTATCCTGCTAATCAGTGCAATACAGCATCTGCTTTCTGCTGCTTCTGCCTGCCATGCACCCCTAAACCTCACATTTTTCATGAGTAATATGGAGGAAAAACACCTCTTCATCTATCAATCATGATTTCCTCCCTTTTCCTGTTTTCATCTCTTCCTCTCTGTCTCAGTGTGCAGTGTTTTTCAAGCCCAATAACCTGCTTCTCTCTTTCTTTCTCTCCCCAACAGATGAGTGTGGCCTGGAGGAGGAGGGCTGCCATTCATCCAGATCTGCGCCTGTTCCTGCCGTTTAAACCCGAGCAGGCTCGACTAATGCCCCTGCCTCACTTCTCCGCCACGCTGCTGCTTTATAGGCTTTGTTTGAGGCAGCTCCTTTATTTCCCCCTCAATCCATCTTTCTCATTTTTCTCCCCTCCTAATTCTCTCTCTGTTTTTGGTTCCTTTATCTACCTCTTCTCTCTTTTCTCTTGTGTCTTTGTTTACCTGTTTTACCTTCACATCCCTCCTTAGCATTTGCTCTCTCCTTCTCCTCTTCTTCTTGTAAAAAAAAAAAACAGGGGCCTCAGTTGAGAAGTCGGTGGCGTTGAGCCGAAGAGGACACACTCCACTTAGATAAATATCCCCATCGCTCTGAGCAGAGCCAGGGAGATTTATTCATCCGCCGAGCTGGCAGAAAATTGACTTGTTTCATGGGGGCAGGCTAGTGACGCATCGCCATGAGAGGCAAAGAGACAGGAGGGAAGGAAGGAGGGAGGGGGGAAGGAGATATAAAGAATGATAAAGAGAGGAGGCACATGGAGAGGAAAAGGGAGAAAGGAGGGAAAGGAACATGGAGGAGAGAAACGAGGGGAAAAAAGCGATTTAGGGAGCGGGGAGGGAGAAAAACGATAAAGAGAGATGAGAGAGAGTGATGTCCCTCCCCTTGTACCAGAGGATAAAGCCAGTGGGGTGGTGAAACAGTGATGAGGGAAATGGTACAGCTGACATTTATATAAGAGGATATTGATGAAGCAGAGACAATAGCAGACTCAATCCACTCCTCCTCTTCCTCTTTTGCCTTCTTTCTCTTGTTTACTACTTTTCACTCCTCCTCTTCTTGTCTTTTCTCTCCTCAACTCTCTCCGTCTTTGGACTGACAGAGCGCTGTTATTGGACACTACATCCTCATTGAGAGAGAAGGGCCACAACCTTGGGTGACTTAAGACTACAGCAGCCAATGCATCACAGTGATAATCTCTAGTTTTCTTCCTCATGAACACACACATACACACACACACACACACACACACACACACACACACACACACACACACACACACACACACACACACACACACACACACACACACACACAGACACACACACAGACACACACATATAAACACACACATAAACACACATACTGCAGCCAGAAAAACTACAGCGTTTCTGTGTTTCATATCGCCTCCATGCTAACACAGCAAATAGAGAGGAGACAAATGCTGCCTCCCTTTGGCTTCTCCAAAGCGGTGTAGTGAATGGAGGTGTGTGTGTGCGGACGTGTGTGAATGTTTTTGTGTGTACTTACTTTGTATGTGTGTTTGTGTGTGTCTGTAAGTGCGTATGTGTTCTGGGAGCGATGGGGCGTGGAGGATTTCTGCTTGTATCAGCACCTGGGCTGCACTGAGAGAGAGAGGTATACAGGGGAGAAAGATGGGGGAACTGGGAGTCTGTGTGTGTGTGTGTGTGTGTGTGTGTGTGTGTGTGTGTGTGTGTGTGAGGGAGAGAAAGACAGAGTGAGAGAGAGAGAGGTACGGTGGGGGTGGCTAACAGGGAGTGGAGTATAATTTAGTCGCACCAAAGCTCAAGGCTCATGTCAACCTTGGATAGGGACCCAGGATGATAATTTGAATTGGGAATTAAGTCACCAATCAATGGTTATGCTTATGCTGAATCAGTGGTTTATTAAGGGAAGAGAACTCAATCATCTGGTTGTGTGTGTGTGTGTGTGTGTGTGTGTGTGTGTGTGTGTGTGTGTGTGTGTGTGTGTGTGTGTGTGTGTGTGTGTGTGTGCATGCATGTGCACATGCGCAGGTGCAGCTGCAGAAGTGTGAGAATTTGCACGCGTCTTCTCTACATTCACATGTCGGATGCCATTCATTTACAGAGAACGCTTAAAGCTTTACTTCCACATCCTTGGTCTTAAAAGATCCCAGTCCAACCTTTTGATATAAACAGAAGTCAAACCCTTAAATAAGACTTTAGTGTCTGTCATGTGAAACAGATTTAAACACTGTAAAGAGTATTAATCAGATCTGTTACTTCTGTCTGTTCCATGTGCTTAAGTGTGAGTAGAACAAATAGTGAGGATGTCACCTTTCATCATTGACTTTTATTGATATGGAACATGCTTCCGTTTCCTCTCGCTGTAAAAAACTGAGGCCTAAATACTTCATCAATGGTCGCTGCACTGTATAAATGAAAACTTTAATGAAAACTATTTTTTGGTTAAGTAAACAAAAATGTTCCATTTTGTTGCAAAGTAGTTATCTCAACTATCTGTATGCAGTTTGTTGTGTAAAGTTGGTCTCATTTCATAAGTTAAGTTGGCAAAACTTTAATTTAAGGGTTTGAGACCTGGCTAAATTATTAGAGTATGCTTCAGGCAAAGAACGGGGTCTCCAACTCAAATCTACAGGGGTCTTCCTCACTTTCAATTCCCCACATGTGGCGCCATCTCTCCTGCCCTGAGTGGATTTGATCGCCCTAAAGGTGAGTATTTTCTTTGAGTATTGTATTGAAACTCTAGCTTTACAGTTGGTCCATTGATGGTGAGTTGATTACCGGTTAATGTAACTTTAATTTGTTTAGTTAGTTTAATAAGGCGTGGTCATTACCAATAGTTAGCCGCCTTGAACATTAGCTGGCTACCGTACAGGTGTGAAAATGGTGCAGTAACGTGCAGTAACAAAGGAACATTTTCTGAACAACAAATAATAAGTTGGCACAACTTTCACTTCTTAGTATGAAGAACTCCAAACTTTAAGTTACCCTACATGTGAATGATAAGTTATCTCAACAAAAACTAATCAGTTGGCTCAAATGTAAGATTTATAGTTAGCCTCAAAACTCAAGTGCAGGGAGTTGCCTTGAAATTTGGAGTTTTCACAGCTCTTTTATTTTAACAGTGTGGCATCTCACGCTGCTGATGTATTTGGAACCAAGGCATGGACAGAAGTGAGCCGGCTGGTGGAGCTGCAGGAATGACGTCAGTCCTCCTCCACTTAAAGTAAAGATCCCACGGGTCGGTACAGTCCACTGCAGAACTGATTCCTATATCTGTTTGAAGTGGAAACTCTGTTGATGATGATGAATGTTGACTGTTTGTGTCTGTCACGTTTTCTCTCACCGTTCCTCCTCTACTCTGCTAACCTGGCACAGGTCACTGAAGGCGCTGCATTTGTCAACAGAGCTGTCAATCATGATGTCACTTTTTTTGGCATTGAATAATTAATTGAAATTTTAAATATAAAATCAAACACTTGCACATAAATTTGTATGACGCTGGTGACCCATCACATCCAGTCACCAAATGGAGATCTCAATGTTTTGACTTGACTATTGGGAGGTTGTTGTGCTGTCCTCCTTCTTATACTGCAAAGTCTGTGCCATTAATGTAGTGTGTTAAAGATGCAGCAAGCATGTTTTCTTC
Organism: Notolabrus celidotus; assembly: GCF_009762535.1. NCBI lineage: Eukaryota > Metazoa > Chordata > Actinopteri > Labriformes > Labridae > Notolabrus > Notolabrus celidotus. The sequence continues at coordinate 6,752,894 of NC_048278.1, forward strand.
TGCTAAGTAAACATCATCAGGACTTCATCACACCGACATGTGGCCGAGCAGTTTTTAACATCATTGAGTAATGGCTTGAGGATTTTTCGCCGTTGAATGGAACGATGCATGGAAAAACTGTTTAGCCTTAACAAAGTCAAACTAAAATTCAGGAGCTTAAAAAATCAATATGTTTAAGTTGTTGAATTAAATTTTTTAATGAGTGTCTGGATGTATATTTCTCTGTATCCGTTATCCTCAGACAATAGACTGTATAAAATATGGACGTAGTATCCATGACGTCACCCATCTGTTTCTGAAGCGCTGTTTTGAGGCCAATCGTCGATGGCAGCCATATTGCTGCTGTCGAGCCATTGTGATGTAGAGAGGCGGGCTTTGAGCCTCCTAGCCAACATCTACAGTGTTCAATCAAGTCAGCTGTGCCTCTCATTGGAAGACTTGTAATCTTAATGTCTTTGAAACTGCAGTGTTAGAAAAAAATTCACCCCCCGTACAGTGTGTGCCGATCGAGAAATTAGCTATCCAGACTACACTTGTCTTTTGTACCAGACTGTAAACATGTTTATTTCTGCTGTAAAGATCGGCTTTTTTGAATGGGTGTGTATGTGGTTTCTGCTACTTCCGGAGCCAGCCTCAAGCGGACACTTGATGAACTTCAGTTTTTAGCACTTCCGCATTGGACTAATATTTTTAGACGAGAGGTTGCCGCTTGGTTCTTCAAATACCAACTGGAAAACATCTGGGTTGTATAATATTCATATAAAGTACATAATGCAAATATGCCATCTGTTCTGGTGTAATTAGCTCACTTGCTAATAACTTGCACAAATAATTACATGTGCTTATAAATTTTGAGATTGAATTCTTGGTATCAGACTATGAAAGAAATATGTTATTAATGATTAAAGGAGAGTAACGCTGACTGATAGTAGGCAATGAAAAGCTCTTTTCATCATCAAGCTCTTAATCGGTAACACTTTACTGCCCCCCTTTTAGACCCTCTTTTAAATGAGCTGGACTGATTCTGGTTTTACTGATTCCAGTATTCTCTTTAAGCATTCCAGTAAATTTGATTGTAATGTATCATCCTGCAGTGAAAGCCTTGCATCAATATGAGTAGCAGTGTGCTGACCCTTCTGTGGTTATTTTGGCCTCTGGCCTCTTGGTTGCTTGTGATGATCATCTGAAATAATGCCACTGCAATTGTAATCTGGTAAATGAACTGATTTAACAAACAAAAACTGAACACAAAAAGATTTGAGCACGTCTTTGATCAAATTGAATTTCAGCTCTGCAACACGGTTCTTCATTAGAGACATTTGTTACTGCATCGAAGCTGGCTTTAGTTTTCCCTTGAGAAGAAGCAGGCTCCAAATGTAACAGCTTTGACTGGTGAATGTTAGAAAGGTTTTCTCTAATATACTGTAAGTATCTCTAATAATCGGATGATATAAATGATGCTAACATTTTAAGGACTTGATAATTGTTGAAATTGTATGCTTTGGAAAAAAATCAGCCCCAATCCAGCTCTGAGGTTTAATACCAAGCGATAACTCCACTGTGATCTAACATGGTACAATTGTAAAACACCTCCAAACAAACACACATCAGTTTCAAATGACCCCGGGTTTCCTCCAGGGATGGTTAGGTGTGTGTATTAGTGTGTAATCTCCTCTATGGGAGTGTGTACCTCTGGAGTCTGGACGAATGTGAGTGGCAGCCGTGTTGGAGAGGCACCGTGACCTTCTCTCTCTGGACTGTAACTCAATCAGAGCTCAAGGCGTGACACGGTAACCCTGCGTGGCAGGAAGCGGGCTGGCTGCAGCTCTTTGCTAATGCCCCCACTAACAGCCGTGACCGCAGCGTGCTCATATCCCCCCTGAAAAATAAGCTGCTCCAACATCAGTTCCTTAAGAAGGAGACATAAGCCTGTTTTTGTGATTCACCGCAAAATGTGTGTTCAGGATGACAAGTTCACAGGTTAACGTCTCTCAGGTTACAGGTTCATTAAGGGAATTAATGATGCTTCTGTTGAAGCCGGATTAAGAGAGAGTATCTGCTTTCGCCTCAGCATGCCCTGCAAAAAGTCCTTTGGAAACATTGTGTATTAAGCATGATTATTTTAAATGGCCTGTAAATGGACAATGGCCACTTTAAAGCACACGAGGCTGGGTGTTGATTTTTCTCAGGCTATAAGGTGGCATTAGTTTAGCTCAGTAACACTTGTAGATGTTTAGATAAGAGAAGCTGGCTAATCTGATTATGTGCAGTTCATTTCGGAGTCTAAAAGGTGCAGGCTGGCTGTGTTTCATCAGCTGCTCAGAGGAAGCGCGCAGCTTATGATGCTTTGCTTACTAACACCTGCAAACTCACAGTGTTTTTGTGTGCGTGTTTGTGTGTTTGTGTTGATGTGTGTGTGTGTGTGTTTTTGTGTGCGTGTTCGTGTGTTTGTGTTGATGTGTGTGTGTGTGTGTGTTTGTGTGTGAGTGTCTGTCTTACAGGAGTATATCTATTCATCCTGCTGTTTTCTCCCAGCTGTTTCATTTTTTCCAAGACACTGAATAAATTCAAATTACCTACGTGACGTAAAAAAAGGATTCTGCTTTCGATTAAAGCAGACTGAATAACTTGTTATTATATTATTTACTTAATTGTCTGCTTGTCTGTTTGTTTGTTTGTTTGTTTGTGTGCTTGTTTGAAAGAAACAGTATCCATTACAGCCATCAAAGAAAATACCTTTTGGAGTTCTGTAATTTCTTTGGCTTGTGTTTAGCGAGTAGTAATAAGCTAGCTCTTTAGCTGGTTGAGGAGATTGAAATGTTTAAGAATTAAAATCATAATTTTGGTGAAGATGCCCGTTATTTAAGGATAAGGCTTAAATTGTTTGTGCTTACTTTTTCTTACATGGACAAACTCTGTGAGAAGACCAAAATCAACGACGTGCTACATACCTAAATTTGTTTTAGAACTTTCCCAGCCGTTTGAGGAACTTTGACCTGAGATGTTCAATACTACTGAGATGAATAATCATAATGTAGTCAGAATAAACAATTTAATATTTTGCATGTCCACATAATGATAACTATTAAGGATTGACGAGTGCATTTTATGGGGACTATTTTCAGCGGCGGATTAATACACATTTGTTTAATGTGAAAATAAGGGTTTCTTGAACAATAGTTTAACTGAATACACTGCTGGGATACATTTTAGTAAGTTACTGTTTAGTTCAGCTGTATATGATGGAAGATTAAGGAAGAAAAAAAAAGAAATCCCCCAAATAATAATAATAATAATAATAATAATAATAATAATAATAATTATACTTCAAGAATAAAGTCGTCAATTATCCAGAATAAAATGGTGGAGAAAAAAAGTCATACATGTATGAGTTTTTTCTAATTAATTTATAATTATTAACAAATAAATGTATTATATTACATTTGCAAATGTATGAGAAAAACATTTTAATCAATACATTTAAAGCAAAAAATGTTTGAAAATAAAGTCATTATCTAAATTCATAATAGTTGTAGTTTTATGAGAAAGAAGTCATATTGACATGCTATGATTAATCTATGTGTGAGCTAAAACAACATTTAGGGTGCATTAAATTGAAGAAAATGGATCATCTTGTGATGTAATTCTCTACAGCTGAGGAAAAACAGCGGTCATATGTGCACAGGCTTTAATTTACACAAAATTCTCCCATTTCCTAATTTAGTTCAGGCAGCTGCAGGCCGCATTTAGTTTAAATATTGACTAAAATGTACAACTTTACCCTCAAAAATATATGACTTGTATCTTAGTTCATTCTTCTACACTTCCGCCTTTAATCTACATTTTTTTCTCCTAAGTTTGCCTCTCTGTCGTTGGTGCAAACGAATCAGAATCAGAATCAGAACGCAAACGTTTTTGACAGCTAGGCATGATGTGATCACATGTTCAGGGTTGTTTTCATGAACTCTTTTCATACTGCGAGTCCACAACAGTGCCATGACGCAGCTCTGCTGTCATCACGCCTTTGCACTTTCATATTGATCCTGCGATAACATAAAAATGTGTTACGGCATTGCGGAAGCACTAGAGGTAAACAAACCAGGAGAGTTTCACATGCACACACACAGCGTGGTTCTGCCCTACCTGCTCCGCAAGCTCACAGTGACCCCATCTCGCCTCTGTATCACCTCAGTTTCTACCTCTAATGCCGTCACAGCTGTGGGATGACTTGTTCCCACCATCACGTCTCTGTCACATTCATATTGAAGGTAAGGCATCACAGTGTGTGAATGTTGAGCCTTGAACAGGCAATTTGAAAAGGGCTTCTGTTGAGGACATTATTCACATCATTACGTTCAAGTTTAAAAAAATTGACTAGATTTGATTGTAGTTGCAGTCAGCTCTTGGTCTATATATACAGCAACTCAAACACAGAATCTTTTCAGACGCATTATTAACAACCAGCAGCAAACGCACATCACCCAGGTCAGTCCAGATCCAGCTTCTCAGGAGCTCAGTACCAAGCTGATCTTCTTTGACATGCCTGTTCACTGAAATGAATAAACATGTAACCCAGAGCAGAGGGGTGGTGAAAGTTTTAGTTCTTTCATGGAGGAATAATAACTTCAAACCCTATAAATACATAGACGCTTTGGTCTATTCCAAAGGTTTGTTCCTGGCAGGCAAGTCTTGAACCTTTATTAAAGACTCTTTCACCATCCAATAAGCTGTCTGACCGTTCAAGTGATATTGGCTCCGAAATATAAACCTTTTGTACGTCCCTTAAAAAGTGAGGTCAAAGAACTGCTGCATGTTATACAGGACCACAGAAATATATAACAGATCATCGTCAGCAAACAGGTGAAGCCAAATCAACAAATCTGAGGTGAAAATCTATGTGTCTTTAATTCCGTCTTTGACGATAGTGTGGTCTGGTTCTGTGTGGTTAATCCAATCCCAGGTTGCATGTATAAATAGATAAACATGCCTTTATGTTCATACATGTGGTGGAACAGGTGCAGCTTTCAAACGAGAGAAGCTCATTCTTATAATTTCTTTTTGAGGGTCAGAGATCGTGAGAGTGGAGAAGGTCACTCCAATGAGATCAACAGTCTCGACCTTGATCGTAAACTTGGAGGTGCTGGATATTAAAAAAATGTCAGAAATTCACGTTTGGAAGTGATGGAGAAGCCCCCTGCCCTGTGCTTCGGCATGTGTGATCGGCCTCTGTGAGCTATTTCAGTCTGCTGTTAGTTTCTGGTGGACACACATGCAAAGTTTTGAACTGGATTACACGCAAAAGAAGGGAGAAATAACACACAGAGAAATGTGAAGTTGTGAAGGCATGCAGCAGCACATGAACACGCAGCTCTGCAGTGATACTCATGTTTATCGTGTGACTGGTGTTGGGGAAAGAGCTTAGCGGCAGGTCGGAGGTCACGATGAAGGGATTTCATGGCTAATGCAGAGATCGGGGCAACTTGTGAAAGAGCGTGGCCTCACTGAGGTGCAAAAACAAAGAGAATACCAAATGAACCCTCTGAGTAAACAGAAAACATCATGAGGAAAGAGAAATTGTATATCCTGTCTGTTATAGATGAAGAGTCTGGGTCATGAAATCGATTAATCTGAAAGAAATTCTTCAAGCACAAAGCAAAGTAAAAATATTATTTACAGTCCTTTCTTTCTTATCTCGGTTCCCCCTCAGATTTGCGTGTGTTTGCACCCTCCATTTGTCTCTGCTGGTAAACACAATTTAATATTAGAATAAATTACAAACGGAAGACTGATGCCTGCGATGGATCTTTCTTGCGGGAAGTTCAGACTCCACCAACATTAATGTCCCACGCCACCGTTGGAGGCATAAATCTCCTTTTCCCTCTTTTTGCCTTGAATCATAGGGATATTGAATTACTCCCCTGCTCTACACACATAGAGGCATTGTGCATTACATTGACTGATAAGCTGTCAGCGGCACTTTAACTTAGAGACATTCAAAGAGTAATACACCAGTTGAGGATAAACTAACCCCAGTCCCCTAGAGTAAACTATGGCGCTGTCACTGTGAAAAATACGACGGGGGCATTTCATATAACATGCAGCATCTGGCTTCTGAAAACAGAGGAAAATACCTCTGAACAATGCATGGTTTATGGCTGTGTTCATAGTGGGCGACAGTTTTACCCTTGAACGTAAGGAAAGCTTGGATCAGAGGAGCAACGCTCTATAAGAAGCTGATATACAAGCTTCACTGTAACCTTTTGACACTTAAAGATGTTTTGTACCATTTTTGAATCAGGAAACTTGATTTATCAAAATCAAACAATGTTTTTCTTCCATCCAGACTAATATTAATATATTCTTCTTTCTTGCTACAACACCAGCGGTCACATTCTGTGCTCGTGTGTGCAAACCTTCATAACTCCTGTGATGGATCAGTTTTATTTTTTTTTACCTCTTTACCATATTTATGAGAGCAGCTAAAGGGCCTTTTCATGCTACAATCTGGGAGCGACCATTAACGCTCGCATACGGACCAATGGGAGCGAGCCATCTCTCACTTGTCGGAGTTGGCATGAGAGCTGGCCGATCCATCATGGCAGGTTTGGCGGCAGTGAGACTGTTGGTACTGTAAGACGCTGTGCTTCAGGGTGGTCTGTCCAATTCCACATCTGCATGAGAGACTCTGACAGAGCAGCTGTGGAGTGGTGTGTGTGTGTGTGTGTGTGTGTGTGTGTGTGTGGTTATTTTGATGCTAAAGTGTTGCATTGTTACTGTCTGGCCTCTGAATGGGTAGAGACCAGAGACATTATTACACCATTAATAAAGCATTGCCTATATTAACACAGGCGGAGGGAGGGGGAGGACAGTTCTCAATGAGGATTGCAATGTCTTGTTTTTTTTTTAGTATATTTGGATTTATGATGTTGGAAATCAATAGTTACATCAGACCAAAGCCTCTTGAAGGTGTTTGTGCATGCAGTTCAGATTTCTCAGCTGGAGTTTCAGGAGGGTTTATACATCATACTATGACAGGTGCGAACATTTGGAATAAGAGTCTGTGTGTGGTTTTAAACGTGGGTCACAACCAGAAAATAGCAAGATCTTCAATATTAAAAGAAATAGAAGCTTTTGTTGAGTTTGACAACTGTGGTGCTCAGACAGGTGAGAACATTTGGAAGAAGTTACGTGAACATAAGGTGACTGCAGCCCCTAGAGTTTGTGTGTTGGGCTTTTGTTGCACACAATTTATACCAGTCTTGAAGGAAAAAAAAACCCAAGTAAAGAAGAAAAATACTTACTTTCTCCTTTTAAAAAGCATCTAAGAAGCTGAGTTATCACATTTTCTATAACAGCAGTGATATGTAATGTACACAGAGGGCTTATCTCTTGAATATTGCTGCGAAGGATTAATTCTGTATCTTTAAATCTAAGGCTCGGCATGACAAAGAGCCGCTTAAAGGTACAGCAGTAAAAATGTGATATAGCAAAGGACTGCCACTGACTGAGAGGCTGAGCGAGGACATAAACAAGACGGATGCCCGTCCCTGTTAATATAACATAAAGAGTGAGCTGCAGAAAATAAAACACCCCATTGTAATGAAATGCATTTACTGCAGCACAGGCTTGAAATCAGGCGGAAGTGAGCACAAATGTCAAAAGAGCTCTCCTGTTGAGCCGTGCGACAGAATTAAGAGGCCTGATATCTAATCCATTTCCTGTGAAACCGGCGGTGTAGAGGACATCAAAGAGAGTTAAAGGGGATTCAGTGAGAGCTGCTGGAGTGGCGAGGCGGTGAAATATGGCACATTTGGTTTCTTCTCTCCCCCGGCACTGGGCCTTTGGAATAATTAGAGCCTAATTCTGTCTAATTAACGGACTCAATTACTCCTGAAGAAAGCTCATCAAAAAGATGGCGGGAAAGCAGAGAAGAGAATGGTAGCGTTTTTTCTTTAATTAATGAACTGAGTTGAATAACGGCCATGGAATTAAACATTTCCCCCAATGTGTATGAATTGCAAATTGGAGCATCGTTTTTTTTCCAAGACGGGAGCCCAGGGGCTAACGCTGCTGTCAAGTAGCTTTCTAAAAAGTCAAAGCGCCGATGCAGCACTAACAAATTACTTAAGATTACCATCTTTAGCACATGCCGAGGTCCTAACGAATAGCGATGAATTAATATGCCGTCTGTGTTCCGGCGCTCCCATTGGCTATGAGTTTCACTGATGCTAAAAGAGCCAATAAAGCCGGCACCAGCGTGAACTTTATGGAACACTTTTCTTCCTGTACAATCGGCTGTCTGTCGATTGCATATTTCACATCCTTGAGACGTTGATATAAGTCTTGTTAAATTACTCAGCTGAGATAAAGCTGTGCATACACGAGTGTTTTCAGGGGTTGAAAACTTTTTATGTGCTATCAGGGCCGTGTGTATGAGTGCGTACGTGTGTATGTGTGTGTGTGTGTGTGTGTATGTGTGCGAAAGTGCTGTGCTGTGCTCAGCAGCTTTAAAGGCCCAAGGGTCGGCTAAGCTAACTCACTGCCTCAGCACTCTTTAGCTCGGCTCCTCAACACATTCGCTGAGGCACTGGGAAACAAACTTAAAGGCCCAATATTACCGCCCATATGTAGACGAGGAGAGCAACACAACAGCACAGGAGGCATTTGTTTTTTCCTCTGTGTAACCACTGTTTTTCTGCAACCTGGCAGATCTTTTGCTACACAATAGGTACGTGTTTATTTAGCTATGACTTTATTGTGTAATGCCTTGAAGATTTAGCTTTTTTGCAGTGGTTTTATTGTTTTGTTGTTGCATCTGCTGGTGCATAGTCTCAGGGTTGGGAGCCCAGAGGAGATGAGTAAAAGAAGTGGGATGATCCCAGAGCAAACTGAATACAGGTTTCAGTCACCCTGTTGTCTTCTCTGGCCAAAAGTTTGAGTCCTTGGCTGTGGTGCTCAAAAAGTGTTCAATCTGCATTAAAAGAAATCTCCCAGATCCAAATGGAGGTCTAAGTCCCAACAGCATAAAACATGTATGTATCTTTACTTTAAACTTTACACCATTGTTTTTTAAATGCCTTCAGAATAAAATGAGCCATGCAGCCAGTTCAGATGATTGTGGAGCATTTCTTGCTGTTGTGTTTTTATGCCATTATAATCTCTTCTGCTTAAAAGTCACATCAGGAACAACACACAGTTAATGAATCACTGAGGTTTGAGTCAGTGGGACTCATAAGGAAGGAAATGAATTACATTTTTTAAACACAGGATGCACCTGAAGGATGATTTTGCCTATTTTCTCCATTAACAAACACAAGTTTTAACTATGTTTACAAAATCACGATTTGGATTGAATTTCAATTCCCTGTTTTTAATTATTCCTCTCTATTTTTTGTTTTTGTTTACACTTCTCGAGGCATCCCAGTCTTATTGTAAAAAGTTTTTTCCACATGTTCTCAAAATTTGGATTTAAATATGAAATTAAAAGGATTTAAAAAGATAACATGTAAACCCCAAGGTAGGATTACAAATTCAAAAGAAGATATTGTGACACATTTCCACACACATATCAGGTTTAGTACTCAGTCTCTATAAAGACTACATCTCGATTACTGATTTACATTCAAGTAGCTTTATAACCAAACAACATAACACCTCACCATATTTCTAAATTATTTAGTGAATAACCAAAAATGTGATATTATATCTTTAATATAATTAATCATCATTGAGATATAATGATAAACATTATATGTCTATTTTTCCTTCTCCACATAATTCAATGTCAGGATCAGGATGTTGACTTACAATATGTGGCGTTGAACCTGGAGAAATCTTTAAGGACATAATGAAATACAAAAACAACAACAAAACTCATACTACTGCTGCTAAACTTAACTAACTAACTAACTAACTAACTAACTAACTAACTAACTAACTAACTAACTAACTAACTAACTAAATAAATAAATAAATAAATAAATAAATAAATAAATAAATAAATAAATAAATCACAAAAATATAAAATAATAAACAAATCAATAAATAATATTTTTAAAATTCATAACCAATATTTTTTTAGAACAAAAGATATAGATATTACAACTTCATGCAGCATTTTGGAAGCATCCTGAGTCACACATGCCCATGTAATGTTTCAGGCTTTCAGAAATAGTGACAGCTACTGAAAACAGAAACAAAAAGTCTGAGACTTTTCAAATCCCAAAGACTACAACCCCTTTTTTTATGTCTTTATATCCTTAGGTTCAGCACTTTTTGTTGTACTGTACTTTATATGCAATTTAAAGACTTTTACCCTCAGACTGGAGGGTTAAAAATGTTGTTGTTAGACTAAACTAAATATTGATTTACAAAACACTAAAAAAATAAGCAAATCACAAAAAAGTCAATGACTAGTTTTACTTCTGTTCCCATTTAAACATATTTTTGATACATCAGAATTGCAAAAACTACATCTTGACATTCATGCTGGCTGTATTTCATGAGGTGATATCAGTATGGACGGAGCCCTGGCTCAAGTTATCCCTCATTGTTTTACCGTGTTACAGACAGAAAGTGAAAATACATGGCAGTGTTTTGGTCTGACGTCAGGAAAAGAAAGAACACACACACTCTCACAGCCACACACACAAATAGAAAAACACAGTTAAACTTCTTAAGGGCATTTTCACGAGGTTTCTTCATTTGGTGTTAGATGTGCCATGACACGCCTTGTTTACATTTGGAATTGGGAAAAAGGACTTTCAGATGATCCAATTAAAGTTGTCCCCCTCCAGAGACCCGATGCCCTTCCTCTCCTCAGCTTATTGGGCAGCACCCACTGAGAAAAAGCATTTGACTGCATTAACAGTAAATGAGGCCAACTTGCTTTTGTTCATTAAAGCACCATTGTGTAGATGATAAAATTGATAATAGTCAGCAGCGTGTATTTCCAAATTTGCGCTCTTAATTTGACATTTCTCATATTTGGGGAGATTGTTGGTGGTAATTGAATACATTTATAAAAACAAAAACAGATATTGTTACGGTTGGACTAGCAGTATAAAAAAGATGTATGATAGCCCGCTATTTCAGCACTGTCTCCAATGATCATCGTTTAGGAGCACCTACTGTGTTTTTAATATCCTGTAAATCTAATTAAGAAGCAATACTGTGGATTTGGGCTTGTGTGCAAACAAGTATTGGCCCACGACACCATTGTGGAAATAGAAATTGAAATGAGAAACAAAGTAAAACAAACAAATCCGAGCTCTCATAATTGTTTATGTCAAGACGTTAAAATCAATAACAAGCGTGTTTATTAGTTTAATCACTCTGCGCTGGCTTCATTTGAAGTGTAGGGCCCATTTCTCTACATGTCCCTCGTGTTATGTTAAAGCAGCAGAAGAAGAGTTAGTAGGTAGACTGAGACAGATAGAGCATTTCTCAACCTAAACACATTTAAAACACGGGAGAGGGAAAACAATACAGATGGCTGGGGCACCCCATCTGTTAAAGAAATGGTGCAATCTCAATCCAGAGGGTTGTTTCGCTTTTAGACTGAATAGCATGTGGCACGACATAAACAGTATCCCAGCTTATAAAAGGCTTCGCTGGTTTTACCATTTGTAATTAGCAAAAAATAGACGCTAGTAATTCGCCCTCTCGTAATAGCCTACAAGAAGTCATTAGTTCATCACATTAGTTTGCAAAGTTCACAGATAATTCTGGACGACGCAGAGAGCCAAACATAGCTCCCTCTGACAATGAAGCTCTAGATAAAGTGTGTGTATCTGTTTCTGTGTGAGTGCATGTGCGTGTGTGTGTGTGTGTGTGAGAGAGAGAGAGGAGTTCACGTGTTGACAGACATGAAATGTAGAGACACACTTGTTGGGAATGAGAACAACTTTTTTCACCTGCTTCTCTTTTTATCCCATTTTAAGCAGCGCTAAAGTGAAGAGACACACACCCCACAAGTTCACAGATGCACACAACAACAACACACAAGCACACACACATGCAAACACACACACACACACACACACACACACACACACACACACACACACACAAAAGGGCAGGTTCCACTGGGGGGCATCCATCTTATGGTAAGCACAGCTGAACCATTAACCTCATTAGTATAATGGTCACACATGAGTGGAATGCAGCTCCATGCTTCATGATGGCAAATTGATGCTGATACACTCCTAATGTTGCTTTGATAAATATAGGCAGGAACAGGGAACTCACACAAAACTGGTATATATCATTGTTAATGAAAAGAAGCGACTGAAACCATTAAAGTCTCCTGGCTGCTGATGGAGGTCTGTGTACAGACGGAAACACGAAGAGGTGACAAAGAAAAACGAATGAAGCGTCCTCAGCTGCAGACATGATCAAAAGGGGCGTTGGAGCATTTGTTTTTAACCTGGAACAGGAAAAGAACTCAGTTGACTTTCGTTTTGTACTTCTAACAGGGTCACTAAAATTAAAGCGACCTACAGAAACACAGAATAACCTGCAAAGCCTTCTTTAGAGATTCTGTGCTGCACTCGTAGCCTTTTAAAGCCAGCATTGGTCTGCATATTGAGTCAGACTTCTAGCCTTACAAAGACAGTCAGTATGTCCACGGTGCGGTGCGCAAGCCGTCTGCCATGACGGGGAGTGTGAGGCTCAGGCTGCGCCCCGTTGTCCTGCAGGCACCCTGTTAAAAATGTCACTGCAGGGAACGAAATGGCCGCCCCGGGGCATCACGGCCCCCTTTTTTCCACGGAGATAGAACACAAATTGCATCCTGGCAGTCACGATGGCTCTCCAAATGTTAGGTTTCAGTATCATTTCCTTCGCCCAGTGGCCTCAGAGAAAATAAATAAAGAATATGTTTATAAATATAAATACATTCAGAGGCGGCAAAACGTGTCCGATAGGGCAGTAAATGATAACGCGGCGGGGAGCCATGTGGAATGTGTGTTTATCCCTTTGGAAGGCAATGACCTCTATCCCTCCTGACATTTCCCGCCGCCCATCCCCAGCCAACACCAATAAGGGGAGAGAGTATGTGTGTGCATGCGTGTGTGTGTGTGTCTTACTACTTTACAAGAAGCTAACACAACATACCCCCGAGAGGTACCCTTTTCAGTCCGAGCCATAAAAACCACCAGCTTCAGCAGCCTTTGGAATCATTCAGGATGAAACATCGGCAGTTTGGTATTAAGTGTTTTTGATAAATCACTTTTATGAGAAATGCTCGGAAAACAAACCGCGGATAAACTGCAGCGGGCAACGGCGAGTGAACTGAAGGAGAAAAATGTCTCCAACACATTTGGATAGACATGTTCATTAGTCTTGCTTACTAACATATGGCACAGGGATGAAACAGAGCTGCTCGCCTGATAAAGGGCATAGCTTAAAGATGCTAAAGCACTCTCATCTTTAAGGAATTCACAGCAGACAAACAAGGTGAAACAACAAGCAAAGAGTGTGAGGTGATAATATGAGAGCGGGAGGGGGTGATAGGTACAGGAAATTGTAGCACCACTCCTCCTATTTGGCCTTTTGCCAAAGCTCCAGTTTGGGTTGGATCCCTGAAGCATTAGCATCACACGTTCAAGCTGTTCCAACAGCCTGAGCGCTAACGGGCTAATGGGCTAATGGCTAATGGAAAGACTGCATCATGGGCGCCGGCTCCGTCTCACAAAACTGGCCTGATAATACAGACACACGACAACATGGCAACAAAACTGTGCTATCATTAATGAATCCGTGGGAATACAAGTGTTGTACCAATAAACCTGTTTTGCTAACATCTGCTATAGCTAATTTTAATTAGGACTACGCAAAAAAGAAAAAAACTCTTTGGTAGAGAACATTGAAACTGGGCTCAGTTGATGAATGCACTTGTTTACAATCCTCTGGTAACTCTTGTTTGCTTCACTGGCTGTGAGGACAACCTGTAAACATGCTAACACACCTGCCTTACATGTGTTGTGGTGAAAAAGAAGCTAGCTGTTTAAGAGTTTCACGGTGTCTTTGCTTACACCAACTGTTGCATTGAGGAAACTATCAAGTTATTTTATGCAAAGCCTTGTGAGCATTTTTAATACATCTCCATTTGAAGGGAATTTATAACTAATGGTTTATGGATCAGTCCGATAACCTTTGGGTTGCCAGGTTGTGAAGCTTTCTGTGGCAGGTCAGAGCATTTAACCTTTTATTTCAAGAAAAGTGTTCAGGGGCAAAACCCATTCGTTAACAGCTAATCAATATTTTTAAATGCGAACTGAACGGATTTGAGCAAATTGTTTATTAACTAAAAACAATGCAGCTGTGTTATCATGAACAAGGCAACACAAATGTCTTCTTAACAGGTGAATTATAGCTCAGTGATTGTCAGTGTGAACAAACCATTAATTAAATCCTTAAAGCTGTGTCTTCAGGCTGTTTTTTAAAGGAGGTACCTTCTTTATACCTTCTTTTTTAAAACATGTAATTTCCAAGAGCAAACATATTTGAAAGTTGTGTGAAATACAGGACCAGAAATGTTGTATTGTGGTCTGTGCGCCTGCTACAGCGCCTTGTATCGTTAAAGATGACCAATATTCTGCAACAAACACAAAAAGGAATAACGTTGCTTAAATCTTATTTTACCTTATTTCCTGAAAGTTGCTGCTGAGATCGTTGAGTAAGATGAGATAATTAGACTCTCTTTAAAGCCCTTCATTTATTCATTCACTAATTTATTTACTCATTCAGATATTTGGTGGTTTAAGTGGCTCGCTCTTTACTAACTGGGTGGACTGGTTAAGTCGTCACTGGTGTAAACTACTGCTATCTAGTGGTGTGAGAATCCATTACACTGCAGGTTGAAGTGGTTTCTCCCACGCTGCTCAGTCCTCTGTGCTCCATGACACATTTATGTAATTTATCTCATCACATAAACAAAAAAGTGTAGACTGTGAAAGTGTCTCTTTAAATTAAAGTCTATCTTTTTATAATAGTGGCATTCGACAATAAATCATATCTGCTTCATCTTCAGGAAATACATGGAGACCTGAACCAGCCTGATCAGTGACAGCAGACTGAACCTTAATGTCATTTTCACAAGAAAAAATGAAAGCAACCGTCTTCACAAATAAACCTCTGAATTATAACACTTCTTTGATAATTAAATATTGCTATAAATAAGTGATAACCAAAGCTGAAGCCATATTTTGCTATTTCTTTAAGGTTAACATTAAAAAACTACTATTGGGAAGCACTGTTTTGTTGTTTCAGGACAATGCTGATGATGTTTGATCATTTATTCTGTGTATTAAAGCTCAAATAACCCCAACACTGTTGACATATTTGATAAAAATGTGGCTGAATTTCAATTAAATGAAATAACCCCAGAGCTTCAAATCAAGCAATAGAGAGAAAACAAAATGTGAAATGTGTGTCTAATTTTTTTTGGGTTCATATAAGACCTACCAGGTCAGGAAGATGACCGAGCAAATGGGAATTCTGGATATTTAACAGACATGAATATAAACTTGCAGGTACAGAAAATACCTGCAGTTTATCGCTTATCTCAATACATAGAATAAATAAAAGCCCACTAGTCTCATACTCTCATATCTGTCGTGTCTGGAAGCAGGATCATCTAAACTTCTGTTTATGCTTCATTTCCATAGTTTGTGGTCGTGTAAGCGTTCATCAGTTGTTGCCCCTGTGACAGGTTTTTTTGCCAACCAGTGTGTTTTGAGCAATTTCATGTCATATTAGAGATAATTTGGTCCTCATTTTGTAAACACTTGACTGTCTTTAGTTGCCAAAGCTCTAACTCAACCATCTCAACATGCACGAGTATGATCAGTCATAATTTCATGGCCCATAATTGCACAATGTTCGTTAGCACTCTCCATCGTCATCAACAAACCAACGTTATTCAGTTCTCTTGGAGGAACACTTCTCTTCCTTTCTGTAGATTTTAGAGAACTAGCTCAGGAGCTTTTCTTTTCAAGGAATCACACCACACCTTACACAAGCCTCATCTTGTAAAGTATCTAAAGCTTAGTTTGAAACACTGGGACAAGAGTTGAATCACTAAAGGTCAAGATGAACTCCCTCAAGCTCTGTCAGGAGACACTGATGATAGATTAGCTAGAAATGTTAATAATATGGTGATGTGATTATGAAAGCTGTGACTATTCCTGTCAAAACACTCCTCTTCAGATACAGACTCTCACCTCCACCATCTCTGACATCTCATGACATCCAACCACCACCACCTCAGCCCCCACTCTGCAGTGACATCTCCATTGTCCCCTCCTTTCCTGCCCCCCCCTCCCTCCTTCCTTTGCTCTCTAACTGAAGTGTGGCGCGAATGAGTGATGAGCCAGTGTTTGGGTTAACGACAGGGACGGGGTGTTAAACCTGAAGTGTTTAATTAACCTCACAATGGGCCTGCCTGTCAGCCCGTGCCCATTCCCTCTTGATGGAGACTTCAGCTCACCCACCAACACACACACATAGACACACACACACACACACAATCAGAGGCAATTGTGCACACTCATACAAATTCACATGGTTGGACTGAAGCACACAAGCCCTTGGAGACACACGTACTGGCAGGTGCACTGACACACACACACACATAAACGCACACACCAGCCTAGGAGGGGAGAGGACGAGGGGAGGGGAGTAAAGTGATAATGCTCCGCCACAAACGCAAGATTGCTTTTTTTCTCCCTCTCCTTCTCTAAAGTCCATTTTCTGGGTCACTGCATTGCATTCATTACTGTCTTTGAAGACATTGGGCCGGGAAGGAATAATGCTTCCCTTTCACTCAGTCTGAGAGCGAGCAGAGAGTTGTGAGCACCGGAGTCAGGGCCAGAGGCCTGGGAGGGAGGAGAGGAGGCGGGGACGCGGTAATATGTGACATCTTTATCTGGTTTTAATTTCAGTCATAAATATTGAATGCTTTATTTGCTCATCTGCAGCTGCCTGCACTCACTCAAGGTTTGTGTCTCCTGTCTTGTTTTTTCTCTTTCTGCTTTGCCAGCACACTCCATGTTTCTTATGTTGTAGCTGCAGGGCCAAGGTGATAGGATTAGGTAACGATTTTTCCATTTTCAAATGAACTCCAAAATGGACTTTGGCCGATTGAAACACTAAAAAATCCAACGTGTGGATCCCCTCCAGAATGGATGAATATGAATAAAGCTTGATTTGAAACAGCAGTCACAGATCTACATCAGCAGACAGTGAGGAGAGAGGCCATCGGCCGCTCTTTGAGAGGGTGACACTGACATAGCGAGCATTATGGGAGTCATCTCATCCCCTGGGTGAATCAATAGGTGCCATATGACAGAGGCTCACCCATCAAGTGGCGCAGTGACTGGGGGTGCTGCTGGAAATTTGCTTAAAGCCTACACCAATTAACTTCAACATGACAGATTCAGGCAGCCAATGAGTAAGCGCTTTGCATTCTGCAGCCTGCCTGGCTCTGTGGGTACAGAAGGGAAAGCTCAGCTGTTAGACGGATGGTGGGCTGAGTTTATGTGTGTCTGCCCGCATGCACACAAGCATCAACCCTTGTGCATTTGCGTGTGCATGGAAAACAAGATGTATGTGTGTGTGTGTGTGTGGGTGTGTGAGGGAGGTGGTGGGGAGTGGAGTAAATCTGCAGTGATTCAGACCCCTGCTCTCGCTCCTTAATGATGATGTCAATCTGTGGAAATGCACGCACACATTGGAGCTGTCAGGGCCTCATCAATCAGAGAGGGGTTTGTCAAAGGAGCCCAGGCCCAGATTAACGAGGCGGGGACAATGACGGCGGCCCATTTGCATAGAAAATTACCCTCATCTTTAGGAAAGTAATAGCACTGAGGAACAGAGGCTGACAATGGGGATGTTAGCTGCGTTGTTGTGGTGGTTATTGAATGAAAGAGGCACTTTGATCTCTGTTTTTGTATTAAACTTGGCTGTCGGAACATAATTAGAAGATATGATTGCAGCGTATTTCATTAAATCTATCCATGAACACTTACAACAATCTTCTCCTTAGATTTCAGCTCTGATAAATGGATTTAATAGATAGTATTGAAGCAAATAAACCAACGTGTTTCTGCACTTTCCCCTCCTGACTCCACACTCAAGCCTCCCACCAGAGCACACCAGTTAAGTGGATCTCCCTTTCTGTCTATTTGCCCGAATGAGACAGTGATGAATCAAGTGGGTTTAAGCTCCATTTTTATGAACTCCTCCAAGAATACACACAGAGTCCATCTTTAGCCACAGCTCCAGCGAGCGCTCCTCCCTCCTGACTTGTTCCATTGTCCTGCAGAGGAGACAATGGTTAAAGCTACATATTAACTCGGCCTGTTGTTCACAGCCATTCTGCTCTGCTGCCATCTGGTTGCATTGGCTCGTCTCTGGCTGACAGACAGGACAGTAAGGGTCAGGTCACCTGCAGGGACGGGCCAGAGTACATTAAGGCACAGTGGCTGAGCACTACTGTGTGTGTGTATTCATGTGTGTGTGTGAAAAAGGGGAGTCAAAAGGAGAATTGTTTGTGTTGGAAGTGGTGAGAGTGTTTGTTGTGGGAACTGGGATCAAAGACGGTCTGTGTAAGTAGCAGGAACGGTGTCAGCGTGTGCATTTGCCAAGTTTGTGCACCACTGTAGACATGCATGCATTCACATTTGCACCTGTGTGACAGAGGAAAGTGACCGCACACACTTTGTGTCATTGTGTTTGTCCTTTCAACACACTAAAGCGTTGTTGTTCTTGTCTGTGTGTGTGTGTGTGTGTGTGTGTGTGTGTGTGTGTGTGTGTGTGTGTGTGTGTGTGTGTGTGTGTGTGTGTGTGCATGTGTGTGTGTGTTGGCAGGGGGGCCTTCCTCACCGAGAGAGAGCAGGACAGTTAAGGTGTCACCGCCATGATGGAGAGGCTCTTCCTTCACAGGAGGCCAGCAGCTGCCAGGTTTTCAGCAGCTTGTGCCGAGGACTCCACATAAGTTAGTGGTCAGAGGTTTGGTCTGAATGTGTAAAGAAAAGGCCCCAAACCAGAAGATTTACAGAGGTCTAATGTCAGAGGTCAGAGTGTGGAAGGTCAGGAGGGGCCCTTTTTCCCGCACACGCGGAACATACACTTCACAGCACATATGAATACTAATGTTCTCTCTTTATGTCTGAATTTTATTTCTATGTTACGTGAAAGTGTCACCTCACTGAAGCTACAGAAAACATTCCCCTACTTATGTCAGGTTCATCATCATTTTGCTTTGATTTACATGCATTTAAAATTCTAACATAAAATTCAGACTACACAGACTAAAAATAGTAATAATGGGGAGTAGTTGGAATACATAAAGTTCACAATAAAGCATTTGTATTATTCAGATTATATAAAAAATATTAAAGCGCACAGATATTAAAAAATCTTATATTTGTACATAGGAAATATTGCTGTTGGTATAAGCACCACAAATGCAATTTAATTTACCTATCTGCTCAGGTGAAGGGGAAAATGTCAGAGAGATATTTCAGCATTTTGTCAAAAAATATAAAACAAAACAAACATAAAAAATCTATGAAACTATTGAAATCTGCATGAGTATGTGGGTTATGCACCTTAAGTCTAGTTAATAATTACATGTCGTCCCCAGAACTTTTGGTTGTTTAAACAAATTATTAACATTTTTTTTACTGTATGCCTGACATGTGTATGTTGTGTCTCAGCTGTAGAGCAGTTACCTGCCACTACCTGGGGCTGTAGCTCCTGTAAAAAGCCATAATGCTCTATAATGCTTCTCTATCCGGATGTAAACAAGCACAGATGACAGATGACATGAAGTACAGCAGCAGTTTGGCAGTATTCAGATGAATAGAAAATGGAGATTAAGTTGTGTGTGGGTTGTTTCTGTGTTGACCTCAGTGATGTGTACTCAGCACAGACTTGTGGATGTTAACTTGCAGGGGGAACTGAAAGCTGGTGGTGCTAGCTCTGCTTACATTGGCCAAAGTCTGAAAAAAACATTTGAGATGTTACATAAATTGTGCTCAATTTTGACTGTTTTGGTACCTTTAAACTTGCCTGTTAGTAACATTTGTTTAAGAAAATATCTACATGGTACTATCTCTCTATTTCTGAAATTACAACTTATTGAAAACATTCTCTTTATTTATTTCTGCATTTTTAAGGGGAATTAGGGGGTGGGGGTGGAAAAACAATGCACTGTCTAAACCTGCTATTTTTTGTAATGCATTTTGAGATAACATTTTTTATACAAACAAAGACTGACTGAATTTTTTAGTCAGTTTCTTCATTTTATTGGATTAAGTGTGGTCTGATGTAAAATTACAGAGCTAGAGATAATAAAAAGACAACATTTTTTAATTCTAGGCTTACACTTAAAAAATGGTTGAGGTAAGTTGTTCACTTTAACATTATTTTTGTTGCCAGCTAACTAAGGTGACACGTATTTGTTGGTTTTTAATGTTTATCTAAGATGTACCTCATGTTTTTGCTTTAAAGTAACCTAATGCAATCCTCAGAACCTTTGACAAAATAAATTTGATTAAAGTTAAAGTTTCGATTTTTTGAGTGTACTTTCAGAACACAGAAAATGTGTCACTGCCTTTTTAAGTAGAAATAAGGGGACGTGTTTTTCATTAACTTGATTACACTTTCCTATCAAAACTTTACATTTTATGCATGATATGATATATTAATAGGTTAATCAAAAGGACCTCTTTTTCAGCTTTTTGACTATCTGTCCTTTCTTTAATTTATTAAAGTCAAATAAGAACCAAGAGAAGATGTTTCCATCCTTCCTCCTTCACTTCACTTGTTGACCTTTAAACCCACTTAAAGAAAAGTATCTGCACAAACTGTATTTAAGGCCAGTAGATAAATAAATACCCTCATTAATCACCCCTAGATCAGAGCAGACACTTTAACGTCCTGACAGTCCACTTGGCATCCACCCTTATTACACTGTCATGGACCAATAAACACCCGTGCCAGCGCCACTCCACCAATCAAACATCTGGCATTTGCAGGTCGTTAGGGATGATGGCGAATCAGATCCCTCGCTCAAGCAGAGGAGGGGAGTCGGCTCTGTGCCCGGACCCTCCTAATCTCACCAATGGGAATGCAGCACTCCTTGTAATCCAATTAAAGGAGCGTAAGCGGTTTGTTAGACACTGTGTGTTAATGTAAGCACTATCCAATATACTCTGGGCTGGTAACAGCATGGCTGGGGAGACACTTTGGTCCATGAAAGAAGGAGAGGCACACAGCTTGAAGGGTTGCTCTGGTAATATCAGAATGTTGTTGCAAAAGAGGATCTGCAAAAACAGCAATGAAGGGAGGGGGGCATAGTCCTCAGATTTACCTTTGACTGTTCATCTTTTAGCATGACGAAAAACATAAAAGAGGTTTACAGCAAAGACTGAAAAAGGATATCACAAAGTCAAAGATGATACCTGCATAGAATGTGTTTGTATCAGAGCTTTCTTCAGTGAGGATTCATGTAAACCCCTGAAACATGAGAGTTTCTTTGAATGTGCTTCATTGCTATTCAGCTCCATCCCTGCTGTTAATGTACAGCCATGCATCTTAATTGGATTTTCTAAGCAGCAATTAATAACTCTAGATTTGTACCATTTGCATTCTCCGCAGATGTAAGAACATGTTTTCTCACACTGGTACCTCCCATTTCCTCCCATCCAGCAGCTGCAAGTGAACACGCTGCATCTGACACAGAGGAACTTAATCATATCTTCTTTTTTCTCTTTCCCAGATGCACCGAATTGAACTTAATTAGATGCTACATCACCTCGGTGAGGGGCTGCATGGCAAATCTTATTAAGAAAAAGCACAGTGTTTCTCCAACGCTCACTGATTCCTTTACATCATGGCGTCAGTGGGAGAAAACCCCGCTGAGGCATATTCTCCAGCCCCTGTAACTAATGACGGCCTTGCCCAGATCTGACAGTGAGCTGTGTCTGTATATTGTGCTTAATATCATAATAATAATGAGAGCAAATTAGAACAATCAATTTCCATGGCTGGTTGTTGATTGGAGGAGGAGGTGGAAGTGACAGGGGGTGATCCATCATCCTCAGCCAGTCACATTAAGGAGAGCGCCGTGGAGCAGGTGGGCCGGGCTGGCGGCCAGCCGCAGCCAATGGGAACGGGCGGGAGAGGAGGAGGGAGATCCATTACGTCCAAATCAAGTGTTAATGTAGCTGTGAAGTGGGTGAAACACAGAGCAGGGGAGGAAAGAGAGAAGAGGGAGGATGGCGGGTGTCGCTGAGACTTAGGAGTGGTTCAAGTAGGCTCTAGAGTGTGTGTGTGTGTGTGTATGCCGTAAAGTGTGTGTGTGCATGTGTGTGTATACCTAGTCCAAAGAAAGATGTTTCTATACATCTACAAGTGTGTCCAAGCACTGTTCTCCTAGAACCACTGCTGATACACGCTGAATGGGGAGAACATCCCTTAGATACTAAACTTAAATTATTCCAACAATGCACCAAATTTTGACCATTTTTTTTACTCCACAGTCTGAGTCATCATACTGCAGCTCTATTCCACAAGGGGTCACTGAAACCTAACTTTCCCTACACCCTCCAGCCTGTAAATGTTCATCAGCTCAGAGAATGTGTTGAATCACAGAATCATGTGCTACTTTTTAACCTCAAAGGATTGCTGGACCCAAAACGGCCTCTGATAAAACAAATTCTAAATGTTCTGCTGTAACTGCTGACCAGACCTCGTGCATCAGGAGATAAGAGAGTTGTAGAAACAATGTGGGGAAAATTAGGGTCGCATGGAGGCGTGGATGATGACAGTCACTCCACTTCATGGCTTTTGAAAGTATAAACTATCCTGAGTGACCTTGCACACACTCCATTTCCCTAACCCCCCTTCATCGCACACCAATAGCAGCCATTACTCAACAGTTAATGTCCCAGGCTCCTTTTGGAGTTGCTCGACCACAGCCAAAACTCTTCCGTTTTATAAATCAGAAAAAGCAACATTCAGTACATTTCCACCTTTTATCAGCTCATGTTGGAGTCTCTCTCACCCCGCCAAACGATGGCATGGGGCGAGTATATTAGATTTCATCAGCAGCCATCAATCACAGCTGCACTTAACACGATCAGCTCCCCAGTTTATTCAGAGCGAACAATGGGGGACAGGCACGTCCCGCCTGCACAAGAGTAAATGAGGAATTTAAATACTGCACAAGAGACTACGGCGGCTTGGAGGGGGCTGACTGATTAAAGGCCACAATATCGGCTTTTCTAGGCAGATGATCTGTCAACGGGATGCAGGAGGAGGTTTATTGAAATAATGGGCTGCTAATGTGTGGTTATTCTCAGCCACACACACACACACAAACCTTTGAGAGGATACTCATTGCAGTAACATGTCTTTGCAGCACACAAAATTGACTCCGAAGCAAGCACACATGGTTGAATTTTTACGCTAAAGCACACACATGCGCACACAGTGTCTCCCTGCACAGCTTCCTCTACTGTCTGCTACTGATGGGTAATTTATCAAATGACATCTCATTCACTGTTGAGAGGAAATTAAATCATGTAGCTCCAGATCCTCATTACGATCATGAGATGTCCCTCTTGTAAATTATGTCAGCGAGTCGTTCATTTCTTTTCATACTGTTATGTTTGCCAACATGGAAGTCTCTCCCTGGTTTCCCCCTAATCATGGCGTTAATGAGCAAATTCAGTGACTGAAGATAGAGGGCTGACAGAATGACCTTTAGACGCAAAGGTGAATGGATTGGATTTCTATACTGTGGGAAAGTTGAGTGCAGGCATATGAGTTATGCTGAGAAATAACCACCCACAAGCCCCAGTCACATGAGCATCGCTGTGTCTCCAAACATGGAGTTCATCTTTGTCAGAGGAGGAGGATATGAATAGGAATGTGTGTGCAGGAAAAGCAGGACAGTTTTAATTCAACATCTACATGCAGGTGATTTACAGCCTCACTTTTTATTTGAACTTAATGAGACCTTTAGGCCTACACTAAAAAATATTAGGCTCCTTCTCTCTACCTCTCACTCCAACCTGCATTATTAAGGAGAACCTCAAACCTCCATGTCTGAAAGCATGATGTTGAGCAGCTATCAGATCATATTATATTTCTATTCATGAAATATCAGTGAACTGAGGTCTTACTGTTACAACTGTTGAACCTGTGATACTTCAAAATGTCCTTTTCTCTCCTCACATTACAGTGACACCATTTTCATTTCAGCATGTCTTTTGAGCATCTCCATTTTTTTGATAATCTGTGTTCATTACAAAAAAGTTGCAGTAAGACTGGTAACAGGGTTTTCACTAGCAAGGACCACACCATCAACAGAATGTAATTTCTGGTTTAGGGAAGCTTATGCCGTAGCTCCCGGGCACGATGAACCCCCCTTGAGAGCCCCAAGTATAAAAGGAAAGAGAGAAATAAAATGAAAACGGGTGGGAGGGAGGGGTGTGGAATCTGAGAACGAAAGAGGAGGAGAGGGAAAGGTTTGACTTCATAAGAGTGCTGGAAGAGGCACGTTGAGGTGTGGTCCTGCTCCTGAAACTTTGCTGTATAGCATCTCTTAACAGAAAGTCTCACATTATTCCAGTACTAAGATCCCTTCACTACCTGTCTGATTCACAGAACCCAGTTTAACATTTTCTGTGTCACATAGAGTATTTCTAGATGAGGGTCTAAAATATGTGTTTGAACTAGTTGTTGGAGGGCAGTCACCTCCAGTCCAAATCTATTCTGGAGTTCCCTGTATTCAAGTCTGAGTCGAGTCTAAGTCACTAAAAAAGATTCCAAGTATCTGAAGATGTGGGGGGAGAACTAGAGTTTCACTTACATACATTTCGGATTTGTAGAAAACAAATCGTATTTATAGTCATGAGATTCTGACCAATCCTGTCGGTCTGTCTGTACATGTAAATTACCAATTAAGTTTTTTCGCTGCAGTATTATCACTGGAGGTGTGTATTCAACTTAAAAATGCCCTCCTGCTATCAATAATCTTAACTTAATCAGAACTTAAACTAACCTAACATCTTGGACCACTACTGTTAGCTAGCATCATAGTATCCTTATCAACAGTTTAAGTAACTTGAGCATCTCACTAACTTTTCGAGGTGCATCCTGGACAGATGTCTGTTGAAGTCTGAGGTCTGTTGGTTCATGATGCTCTGCTCTTGTTTGAATTTGCTGAAAATTCTTTGAAAGGAAGACACTCAATTCATGACGCTACTTTAGGCATACTGACAGGATGTAAACGCCCATGAAGATGAGTGCATACCAGCCCTTTATCCAAACTGAATTCATTTGCAATGGTATAGATAGAAAATGTAACAAGAAAACAAAAGTCTTTATGAACAAATAACTCTCTATCTTCTGAATCTGAGTGCAGTCGATGCTTGAGTCCGAGTCTTCAGTGCGTCAGTTCAAGTCAAGTACTCAAAAAATAAAGTTGAGCATGAGTGTGAGTCCTGTGCTCGAGTACTGCAACACTAAACTAACACAACATCCCTCATGAACTCGCTCCCTCGGGTCCTCCATGGAGGCTTTGCTGTCTGAGCCCCACACTGAGTCAAGCTTTTCAGCGCACACCATCTAAACTATGGAACACTCCGCTCACATCCTAAAAGTCTGCTGAATCCTTTTACGTGTTCATAAATCAGTTAACATAGCCCACCTGTTTGGACAGAAGTCACATTAATGCATTGGTGGAGCATGTAACGGCTAAAGAGCAAGATATTTCACAGACGAGTTGTTACACAGCTTAAAAAGATTAAGCTGAACACATGCCACATGTTGTGGTAAGTGTTGCTGCCAACAACAAGTGTGGTTAACAATATTGTGTTTACAGCTGGTTCTGTCCCTCAATGAACATAAAAATTAAATGATGCAGTTATAAGGAATAAAGCACGGCCGTGCAATAAAATAAATGAGATATGGAGTATGTTAGCCTTTTTTATTGAGCTTGAAAATAGAAGAAAAAAAGTCCCATTTGATGTAAGTGTAAGGCTCACAACACATTTAACTGACATTTACTTCTACTTTCAGATCCAGCAAGGTGTAGACTGCTTTTTCTTTTTGAGGTTGTACAAATACGCCCATGAAATCAACTGTAATCCAGTATAACAACCCTGCAATCTCTCCTTTTCGTTTTGGAGCCCAAAGTTTTGAATCATGTCTCAAAAGTTTTTGTTTTCACTTTCTTTCCTGGTTTTGTTTTAATTGATTTTTACACAAGCGCAGCATGAGGGCAAAGATAACTAATAGTAATAGAGGTCATATGACCGAAGCCATTTAACTTGTAGGATATTGTTGACCTGGCCTGTTTGGTTAAATTTTGAAGCATGGGTCTGATGGTTAATTGGTTTGTATCAGAGGATAACATATAAAAGAAGCAGAAGAGAATAGAAAGGTTGAAATCAAACCAAAGACACAAACCTACATAATGATCTCCTTGGAGAAATCTCCATAAAGACTCTAAAGTTTCTCAGGGTAATTCAAAGAGCAGCTCACTTTATTTTAACCAACTGTGACCTAACACAACAATCAAGAGTGCATCTTCCCTCTCAGGAGGTCATGTCCTGTTTCATTTGACAAATAAATCTCAGAAGGATTCTGTGAGAGTCAAAGTGAAGCAGAAAACACTGCGACCAAAGCCTGTTAAGATGTGACCAAACAGGAGTGCAGGCTAGACAGTCATGTGTTCAGCAGAGTGTTTAAGTTTTGTAAAGAATCACCTTCGCTCCTGTCTGTCCGCAAAAAACAAACAAACACGGCAGTATAAAATCTGTGACATACTGGTTTGTTCCATAAGTAATAAAAACATTATTTTAATACAGATCGCAAAAAATGAATTATACACTGACCATAAATAATAAAAAAAAGTGTTGTCAACCTTGGCCTCACTACAACTTATAGGACGGGGACTTGGTAATGGAGCTTGCCAATGAAAAACTTGTGAATTGTATGATATTTATTGCCTGACTTTCTAACTAATCTTCAGGTTATGTTAAATACTTGATACTGATTGGTTAAACCCCCCAAACAATTCTCACTAATTCTAAAAACAAGAGCACTACCAGGGACACAGATCACACACATCATATCAAATCAAGAGATGTTCAAACACAGAAGGAGTTGACGGAAACAGACACTCACCAAAGTGAAGAAATCAAACACCAAGCAATCACAAACTGCATCAGGATGTGGGCTTTATCAGCGTACAGGACTTGTGGAGTGGAAAAAAAATGCCATCAGAAGAGATATGGAGAAGAGGGCCTTAAACAGATACTGCTGTAATTACCACGTCTATTAAAAATGCAAATGTAAATTTTGACTTTAACATGATGAAAATGTGAAGTTTAATGTGATTTTTAACAGTTAAACCAGCTCCTGTTAATATGTTGATAAAAATGTTCAATTAAATGTGAAATACTGTTATTGTGGAGGCGTTACCACCCGTCAAATCTAAGGGGACTTTTTATCTTTCAGCTGCATGAATACATCTTTTATAAATCAAGGACTGTGTTCAAATAAATGCTTCGTGTCAACTTGTTTGTCTCTTTAGTTGGTAGCTGGGTAATAGGCGGGGTATTAAGTGGTGACAGCCAAAACCACATGAAAGTTGAGAGCGTCTGGATGTAGAACACGGCCGGGAGTTGTGTGATACTTCTGATATTACGTCCAGATTAGCCATTGGCTCCAGGTCTTGTTATTTTTGGAGGCTACAGCCCAGGCTGCTCTCTAGCTCCTGGTAAGCAGCTCAGTCTGACTGGACTGGGAGTGTTGTGAAGCAGAGAAGCCAATATTTCACATGTTCCTCTTTACTCTCTGAGCCCAATTCACTGAGGGATTTTTGGTGCCCGCTTAACATGTGCTAATGACAGTCTGGTCCATGTGAGATATTACGATTGTTTTGGGTCAAGCCAAAAAGAAATCAGGGCTGCGGAGGAGCTGTGCTTGAGTTTAAAAAGCAGCTTCAGCCTGCATGAGGAGTCCACATAAAAGGCCTCCAAGGAGAGTTCTGTCCATCAAAGGGAAAAGCCACAGGGATACAACTTAGACTGAACTTTCTACAGAAATTGGCCAACCCAAGATACACAAATATACACACAAAAAAAAGATTTAATATGTCTCAAAAGAACATCATCACCAGGGCCTGGAAGACTGAAGGAGAGTGTGTGAGTCCAAGTACTTGTAGTGGCCTGTAGGGGTGTTGAAGGCCATCCTCCACTCAGCCTTCTCCCTCTCCCACCAGATGGTTAACGTTTCAAAATATAAGAGGAGGGGGTAACTGTTTCAGACAGCAATGTGAAGGCCACAGTAGGTGCTAAAGGGTCCAGGAGATTGCCCTTTTTTTCAAAATATAAACAAAATGTTGTAGAAGTTTTAGTAGGCTGAGATCTGAAATAATGACTTGAAACACAAACTGTCCTTTATTCTTTGCAAAGACTGTCATACAGCGAGCTGTGCAGTCTGCAGGGAATGAAAAACCCAATATGAAACAAAGCTTCTCTTATGGTACAGTGTGCGAGTCTATTGTCATCAGTTCCTCCCCCAGATGATAAGGCTGAGTCCAGTTGGTTCAAAATGTTCTGAGGTTAGGGTTAGAATACACTACTGTTGAAAAAATCATCATCAGATGGCACAAATGGCAACACAGAAGGTAAAAATAGCAAAAGGTCACATCTGTGCATACAGTCAAATCGTGAATTTGAATACTTTTGGATGAAACCAACTATAGAGAGGGGGTCGCCTTTCTCCTGGTTTAGGTAGAGGAATATGTATAATTTAAAATACAGACAATATATATATATATATATTCCTTTATGATAGGACCGCTGAAGAGAGACAGGCGCTCAGGCCACTAGGCCACTAGTGCCCCCAATCTAAAATAATTTTGATTTACAACACTTAAATCAAATTGATACGTAGAACACGAGATTAACATATTTAAAAAAATACCTGTTGAATTAAAAAACGTGGTTGGGCATATGTTCCTGTAATTATTTTTCACGGGTGCAGGGATGAAATTTAGGGTTGCTTCACCACCCCTAAAGATGGTCCAAAACGCCAATGGTTGTAGGTCTTGATAAACAATTAGTTTGTTTTTATTTTTGAGTAAAGACATTTCATTTTTTTTATTTCTTGTTTTATTTTTTACATCTTTTACACCTTTAATCAGAGAGGAGAGGACAGTGGATAGAGCATGAAACTGGGAGAGACTGGGGGAATGACATGCGGGAAAGGAGCCACAGGCTGGAATAGAACCCAGGCAGTCCGCTGTTTGGGTGGCAAATTTACCATTAGGCTAAATCCACACCCAGAAATGTAGTTGAATCTTAATGAATCCTTAGTTTACAAAAAAAAAAAAAAAAAAATCAGTGTTACAGTTTATATCAGTCGCTTTGGTACATTTCTCAGATCAGAATTGAAATTCTCAAAACTACTTGTTCAATCTTCACATCATTGCATCACTTGTGCACATCAAAAAAGCAGTTTCTCATTTCTTTGAACAAGTTGCAATTGCTATGGTACATCCATGCTAATGATTATGTACAATTCTCTGCTGTTTCCTACTTTATCAATAGCTTATGTCATGTTGATCAAAATGTTGATCAAAATGTATTATAATGGGTCTCCAATGCTTTTAATGTTTCAATGTAAAGCACATTGAGTTGCCCTCGTGTATGAAAATACGCTATACAAATAAAGCTGCCTTGCCTTGCCTTGCCTTGCCTCTGTTGAATAGTCTCACCCTCCACAACATTTAGGCATTAGTTCATCACATAAGTCTTCATATGCAAAATGGTTGAACATGTCAGAATATGTCAGTCATATTTCTGAAGAAGAAGAAGAGGAAGAGGACTGAGGCTGTGTGGTTGAGGAGTTGGGAGGCAGAACAGAGGAAGAGGCAGAGGACATATACGTTCCTGATGAGATAAGAGCCACAATACACTAAGGTGTAACTTACAATTTACAATAACTGTCATCAAAACTTTAGCCATAGTTTACATGAGAACGTCCATCCAGAGTATATTGTTGTATTGACAACAGGACTAAGCAATTTGACTGTCTTATCCGTACACATTGACTTGTCCTTCTGATGGCACTGACATGTTCATTGACACTGATATTTACTTTTGAGAGATGAACTAAGGATGTTGAGTAAGATTCTGGCTTTTGCAGGTAATCAATGGTGTTTTGCTATTTGTACGAAATTGTTTTGAGAAATGCACTTACTGTTTTGCAAATGTCAAGGATGATTCGAGAAATGTACCAAAGCAACTGAGAAAAACTGTAAGACTCTAGGGTGCTCCTCAAGGTGCCCCTGTCATAGCCAAGCCCCTACTGTTAAACCCTGCACCGCCGCTGGAGATAGTTAGTCATACGCAGTTTAACGAAAACTGTGGCGCCTCGGGACGCAGGGTGAGCCCGCTTGGCTCGTGTGATTACTAATGGACCGGGGAAAACAATTCACGGCAGGGACTGACCCCCTCTGCTCTGCGCTCTGCTGATTGGAGGCTGGGACTTTGACGAGCTTGTTAATTCCACCCATCAACAGAACAAGCCTCCTCCCCTCCGCACGCGCATGGTTGAAAGCTACAAATGGAGATGTTGAGCATAGTGAATTGTGAGAAAAGTTGTGAATGACCTGTCTGTCATCTCAAAAGACCTGTGCACATACGGGGAGTAATTATTCATGACATAAATGGCGGAGGAACTATTAGTGGAAAAACCTGCAACGCTCAGCACGGTGAGTTTTCATTTAAGAATTAGATTCTGTTTGATATTTGCTCACTTAAGCCCAGTTTGTCATTCATTAGGCACTGTTGGTCACAGATTTGTATTCCCTTCTGTGATCATTATTGCCTGACCTGAATTTAAACCATCCTCAGACTTCATTCCCTGTGGTACTAATCATACAGATAAAAAAATACAGGAAAGGCAGGCAAAATAATAACTATCATGTAAAAGTTTAGGATCACATGTCACACCAGGGGAAGTTTGTGAACCCCTGGTTTACAGCCTTGTTACAATGAGATTTCAGCACAGCTCCAGTATTAATCCTAATCAGCTTTGATTTTTTAATGAAAGTCATACAAAACAGTAAGAACAATTCTGATATGTCTCGAACATAGTTTCTAAAAGCTTTGCCCAAAGTAATGCAACACGTGAAGAGCTGCACATGTGATAATGAACCAAAATTGAATACACACTGTGCAGCACTGTCTCCTGTAAGCTTTTTTTTTTTTTTTTTTTTTTAAATAGTCATCTAACTGTCTCTAACAGGCTATTACAGACAAAATTGGGTTTCCTTAAGGCATCTATGCTGCTATTGTTCAGTCAGAGCAGAGACCTCTTCTTCTGACTGATCTGAAGCATCATGCACATCAGAGGATTCCTTTTGCTCCATGATATGTAGAAAAAGAGGTTTTGTGAACCCTACTTTACTCAGATGATGTAAAAATGGATTATGATCAGGCCGTTTTTGAGGCTATTCATCTCTATCCAAGGGTACAGATGTTTCAAGGTAGATTGACATGCCATTGATATTCTTGGGGGTCATAGTCAGTGTCCTCAAATTTAGATTTTAAGCCTATACGTTGGCTCAAGATAATTTCTTCTGAAAATACATTTAACTTGCCTTTGGTTGTAACAATCAAATACCTAATTAGGCCATTACAACCTTTATTTTAAAACTTGTCCTTTAACTGTAAAACAAGTTCATTTGCTCCACTAAATCTGCCAACTACAGTAGATTTGTCCAGCCCATTCAGAGTGCCTAATCCAAAGCTACATGGCAGTGTGAATGGGCCTGTATCCAGAAGCTGGTTTATTTCACATCTTCTGACAAAGTCACGTGGTGCATTCGCCAGTTCAGCTCTACTGAACAATCCACAGCTAACAGGCTCAAAGTCAACACATACAGGAATAAAGATGCTGATAAAAACTGGTACAGATTGAGCTAATCTGTTTACTGGCTGCTGATTAAATCTAGCAAACAGACACAACACGCCAACGTTTGCTTTCAAGTGTTTGACCAGTCCATGACTTCGCTCTGTGGTGCCAGTTTCTGCAGTTCTTCAGTTCTTTTTGACTGAAAACAACCAAAGAGCCTTCATGTGTTTTGATCCCCTCGCCTTACACTTTGAAACAGGACTTTCGACCAGAAAGCTGCTTACTATATTTATGTACATATAAGGTATTTGCATGCACTGCCTATGTCCATGTCATAAGATAAGTCTTTTAAAAGTGAGCAGTTTAAATACCTAATATCTGTGCTATGTTATATAGAAAAACTGATGTTTCCTGCAGTTCTATGAATGTTGATTTGTGTGTGGATATTTTGATTTAAAATGTTTCTATCTTATTTTTCTTCAGCATCTTACCAAGTCACTGCTGGCAGTGGCTTTTCTGTCCTCATTTGGAAGCTCCATGCTCTATGGCTACAATTTGGCAGTTGTGAACTCTCCAGCAGAGGTTAGTGACACGTCTTCAGCCGTAACATCAAAACATTTTCCTGATGATCAACCTTCTCATCGCTGTGCTCAATATTAAGATTCTTTTGACATCTTTCCCAAAATCCCCAACTATTAGCAGAGTAAATGACTCTGAGGTGTTTTGTTCCTCTGGGTGATTTTAAAGGTCTGATTGTGTTTCATTGTCATGTGAAGTCATGTGCGTTTGTGTATCAAATGTAGAGGCTGCTATGTGCCTCACCATGTTATTGATGATCTTGAGTTTTCATCCGTCATCTGCCCCGTTAAGTTCCTGTGCTGATAAGATGATTTGGTGATTCTTCGCGGTGCTGTGACTGAACTGTAAAACCATTCCTGTTTGGCCATGGACTGGCCTACATTGAGGCATGTGAGCCAAAGTGCCACATCTCTCCCGTGTAACGCTGTGTTTCTCAGGAGAGGGTTACATGGAGAGAGCTGACCTACTGCTTTTGGCACGCTCTAAAAGATGAGTCCCTTTCAAAATTCTAAAACTGTTTTTTAAAATTATTTTCTAATTGTTTAAAAGTAATAAACTCAACAATTAATGGAGGCCTGGTACTCACCACAACTTCTTTGCTTTTGATTGTTACAATCATAGACAGTAAATAAAAATGGACAGCGTTGCTCCGCCTCTTCCCGTTGTACGGTTCTGAAGCCAAAAAATCCCGCTCCTGGGCGCCGCCATTGTGCAGCCAGAGCCTGTGAAGCCACTGTAATAAGCTCCGCCCTACAGCATAGCGTCTTAAGACGCTGTGTGTCCTTTGAAGTTTCCCTCTACGGCGGCTGTGAATCAAAACAAACCCAGAAGTAAAACCCTGTTTTTTAAACTCTAATAACTACGAAAAATAAACTTTTCAGAAAAAAGAGGACTTGGACACAAAACAGTCAAATACTGACTAACTACATATCATCACAGCATACGGATGTGAGAAACATTTGTACGGCGTGTATTTATTTTTTAGAGTTTTTGACCTATACTGCAGCCAGCCGCCAGGGCGCAGACACACTGCTGAAAGCTTCACCACCAGGGTCACAATCGGCTCACTTGGTTACAATCAGCCCATTCACCAAACTGTCTCCAAGACAGCAAAGAGTCACTTTTGGTACTTTGACCTTCTTTGACCTTCTTTGACCTTCTTTGACCTTCTTTGATCTTTTGACTCAAACAAGAAGCTTAAAATTTTACAGACTATAGGGTTTAAGAAAGTAGATAAAGGGGCACCCTTGGCCTAGCGGTCTAAGTGCGCTCCCTATGCACAGAAACCACGTCCCTCGTTGCAGAGGTTGCAGGTTTGATTCCAGTCTAAACCATTTGCTGCATGTCCTTCCCCACTCTCTACTCCCCACATTTCCTGTCTCTCTTCAGCTGTCCTATCCATTAAAGGCGAAAATGCCCCAAACATCTAACTTTAAGAAAGAAGATAAACAAGACAAACTCGCTCATTTATGTTGCTGCCAGAAGTTATATAGAAAATAAACACATTGTTATCTGTGCACTCAGTGCTGTGGTAACAAAGAGAGACCAACTAAGCATATCTACATGTGAAGAATCGGGGTTTAAACTTTAACAGCTAACATATTCATTTGTTACAATTTGATAAGTTGGTACACAGAGATGTAAAACTATTACTTATCTTTGTTAGGTAGAGCTAGCGGCTCCCCTCACTTCAGTCACCATGCTAACAGTTTCCCCTCTGCACCATAGTTTTCATTCAATAAGGGATGATGTTAAGGGAGCAGGGGATTCTGGGAATCAGATTCCTAGAGTGAGCAAGACCCCATTGTGAAGAGTTAAGCATCCGAGTCTTGCTCACTCTGTTGGGGTTCTGATTTCAATAACCATCCAGTCACTATAAATTAACCCTCTTCCTACCTTGCTACCAACTAAAGACATGAACTAGCTGATAATATGATGTCATTGATTGAAAAATAAGTCATCTCTACAGCTACAATATGGTTCCTCTAATTCCACAGTCAGCGATGCTTTGGTGGCAACCAAGCAGCAAACTCCGGCCTCAATATATGAAG
This sequence comes from Notolabrus celidotus, assembly GCF_009762535.1. NCBI lineage: Eukaryota > Metazoa > Chordata > Actinopteri > Labriformes > Labridae > Notolabrus > Notolabrus celidotus. The sequence goes on from NC_048278.1 coordinate 6,787,477, forward strand.
CCCATACAGAAGTGTTTTAAACTGCAATTCATCGAGCATCTGCTCGAGGCTGGCTGCAGAAACACCAGAAACCACATACACACCAATTCCAAAAAAGATGATCTTTGCAGCATAAATAAACATGTTTACAGCCTGGTTCAAAAAAAGGCTTGGGTCTACATAGCTAATTTCTCTATCGGCACACACTGGACAGGGGGTGAATTATTTTCTAATGCAACGGTTCAGAAGATATTAAGATTACAAGTTTTGCCCATATAAGGACATAACAGAATTGACTGTTCAGCATTACCAATATGGCTCCCGCCACCGATTGGCTTCAAAACATCGCTCAGGAACAGATGGGTGATGTCACGGTACCTACGTCCATTATTTATACAGACTATGGTGGCAACAGATTTTTTATCAGTGTCTTTGTTGGGCGAATTAACATTAAAAATAGAAATTCAGCTAATAGTATCCTGAGTTTTTTCATTGAAGGTAAAGTTATGAGGCAAATGTCTCAATATCCAACATTTCTGCTGTTATCACTGCTGCGGAAACTTTGAGATGCTCTCACCAGCTCTTATAATGCAGGACAGGATGTTGCTCCACTTTTCCCTATCAGAGATGGTTGGGGTCCAGTAGCTCCTCAGGCTGCTCCCACATCTGTGCCCAGTGTCATTATTTCCCCACTTCTCATTTTGCATTCAGCAGGAAGTGAAGAGGCAATTTCTCAAAAGAATCAAACTATGGCTTGAAGTCAGCAGTAACCTTTTTGCCATGCTGAGGCAACATATACGCTTTGAACACAGCATTGTTGTTTCAGTATCTTTTACATTTATGTATGGAATTTTTGGCAAACAGCCTCAAGCAGTCACACATTCACATTATCATGTTTCTGGCCACCTAGTCCACATAGGTCAGTACTCACTTTGGTTTATATAAGATTTAAATGATACTACTCTAACTCACTAAAATGTCATCTTTTTTTCAATCAGTATAAGACAAACCTGGATCAGTATCCAAAAGGTCAATTATGGACAGTTGCACAGTCTCACACATTTTTCCAGCAGCTCCTGATGTGGTGAGATGAATCCTTTAAACATGTGACCTGAGGGCCTTTTGTGGGATTCACTGTTAACTGATGTGTGTCATCTGACATTAGTTACTGAAGTGTGCTCTAAATTAGATTTGAGATGTGGAGGGAGGTCAGGTGGCTGTGAGTTCAGATAAAAAGGTTAAAGTGGTTTTATAGGGCACCTTAAGAAACAATGACCTGGTTTTAGTATCACCTATTCAGATGAAGTTCAGAAACCCCCTCAACTGTTTACTTTGAACATAAGGCCAATGCAAGTTAGGGATGTGTAAGTGCTCTAATCTGTAATACTTCAAATCATCAAAGACCCTCAATAAGTCTTCATTTTTGTACGGATGTGCTAGAAAAGTGTCACTTTCTGACGTTTCCAGGTTTTCTTTTCCACTCAGACTTCTTTATCCTAGATTTTGCTGACTCATCATATGCATGAATAGAAAAACTGAAACTGTTGCTATTCCAGCTGGGATATTGCATTCAAAGTGTTACAATACTAGCTGCTGGGAAAAAAATGGAGCAACACCTGCGAGCTGGTACAGGCAGGCAACTTGAGCTGCTCTACTTTTGCCGTGCGCCCCTCTCACAATCACATGAAGTATCCTCCTAATTAGGCGGTCTATTAAAGCTGCAAGATTACCGGTCTCTGCCTCTGTGCTCAAACTTTCAGCCCCAGCATCCACCTTTATGCTCCAACTATAGCTGGTTTAAGATATTATGTCATCACTCCTTAATTTCTGCATGAAAAATTAATCTGCAAGGGGTGATGAGGTTCAGAGCCTGGACGCCGAACACTGTTATGCTGCTTCGTTATGATCAATACAACGTGAGCTGACTGACTGAAATACAGATTTAAATGAGGACTGTTTGAGTCTAGCTGGTATTTGATCCACTTATTACATTTTTTACTGACACTCAAACAGATATCAAGAGTATTTGTTGGCTATATCACTGAATTTGATGCAGTTTCAGAGTTACATTTGTTTGTATCTCTGTCCCCCAAACCTGTCTCTGAATTCTCTTTCATGTTTTGCAAATTGTGTTTTTCAACAAGTTGACCTATCTAAATGCTAAGAAGGAACATTTGGCTTAAAAGCAACGAAAGCTTGGAAAGCTTGATATTGGATTAACACCAGCATCAGTAATCCACAACTGCCCTGCACGTTTTGTGAAGTCCTTTCCTTTTAAAGAGCAGCTTTGTTCAGTCTGAACCTGCACCCGGCGGCAGGCTGCCATAAAGTAAATGAAACCGGCCTGTTGTTTTCTTCAGGACTGTACTCAGATTAAGAGTTTATACTGTACGCTTCATGTGCTGAGATGATGACTGGTGTGTCTAATATACCAAGAATGTTAGAGTTCTTTATTGAATTAAAATTCCTCCTTTAATCACTGAACAACTTTACTCAGTCCTTCGAATCATACTGCTTTACAATACAAACCTCAGCTGAACTTTCCGGATACTTTCCTCACACACAGTAAATGAATAACTGACATGAACAGGGTCTAACATGATCCTTCTCATCTTCTCATCTCACTGGATGTTCACTACACCTTAAAAAAAACCTGAATTAAATCTATTGCTGCTCTTGGTCCTGACATAAAATTGGTAACACCACAAAAATAATCACTACCACTTTATCAAGCATACGGTTCATGATTGCCTTCACGTCAAACCCAGTTAGTCTGGAACTGTTGGGGCTCAATAGATTTCCTGTTGTCTTAAGGGAAAGAAGACCACGTGAACATGGCCACCTTAGACGCCAATTAAATCATCCCTTTTACTTGTCCCCCAGTGCAGCCATGCTGCTTTTCCAAACGCTGTGGAGATTCCAGGAGTATTGTTGAGATTTTTTTTCATTCTCTTTGGGAAAAAGTGAATCATGTAATCAAATTCAGGTCTCTATTTTTAAGTTTTTGTCAGAGAATTAAAATGTTGGTTTCCTTCTATCTTTGAAGTTTTGTGTCGTAAGTTGTGACATCACCCTCTGCAAAGTATGTTGATCTTTGCTAAAGGCAAAATAGGAAATGTGGAAAAACTAAATACAAAAAGATATTTTGGGAAAGTGCACCATAGCTTCTAGCTTGTAGTCTTTTTTTTATTGCTGGACACTATACTGCCAGAGCTCCCACCATTTGGAACAACCTACGGATATAAACTACTCTTTTGGCTAACTCTGGCATATTTACAGAAGTGTTAATTAATATGCATGGTCCTTTGAAATTAAAAAAAAATTAAAAAAAAAAACTCAGGGGAGACCAGATTGGCAACTTCTTTATCCTCTTTCAAATCTCTTTTAAAAACACATTTTTATCGATGTGAGGAGATGTCATCCGAGTGTGTTTTAATCAAGAGGTTCTTATTCTTTTTCAGCCAGTATCACTGCCAGGATTTTATATTTTATATTTTATATTTCAGATTTTTGGTTTATTTTAATAACTAATCTTTTTTTGTTTCTATTCTTCCAACATTTTTTTGTTACCTTTTATTTGTTACCTTTATCTTCCTCACATTTCTCTTTCAGTGTCTTTTAGTTTCTTTCCTATTGGTCAAGCACTTTAACACTGTTTTGAAAAGTGCTATATAGGTACAGATTATTATTAGTTTCTTACTAATCACCCAGCTGTATTAAATACTTGATTCTGATTGGTCAAAACCACCCAAGACATCCATTGTTAATTATGGATACCAAAGGCGATACTTAAGACAGCTTGATCATACACGTCACACATGTCAGATCTGCAGAAAGAAGTTACGGCACATTTAGCATACTGCTAATGATTTCTCCTCTTCCTGTTAACTATGTGACAAAAACATTACTTTCCAGTAGTATGGGAAGGCAACACAGAGGAAATTTTACATTTCCTCTCAATTTATTTGAAGAGCACAAAACTTTGGATAGGTATTGAAAGTCTCATTCCAAAGCATTTTTAAATGAAGGAATTCATCTTCAAACCAGTAATTAGTATCAGATAACTTTACATTATCCCTTTCATGTTAATTAACTTTGTTCATTCTTTCCTCCTCCAGTACATCAAAGACTTCTACAATGAGACACTGGTGGAAATGTACGACTACTCTCCAGATGAAGAGGTCCTTACCCTCCTGTACTCCGTCACCGTCTCCATCTTTGCGATTGGTGGGATGTGCGGCGCTCTGCTGGTGGGCAAACTTGTTACCAAATATGGAAGGTCAGTGTGTGTGTGTGATTTATTTTTGGTGAAACATGTTTTAAAATGTGCTTCTGACATTTACAAACATCGTATTGTTAGAGGAGATTGTGTACAGAGGGATCACTGTGTGTCCAAACAGGAAAGGGACGCTGGTGAGAGCCTCTGTGCTGGTGTTTATCGGAGCGCTGATGATGGGCTTCAGCAGAGGCTGCAGGATGCCCGCCATGGTCATTTTTGGACGCTTCATCACAGGAGTACACTCAGGTAGACTAGACATTCATCACAAAGTGCTTGAAAGTGAAAGCACATTTAAGGCATATTGTAAAGTTGTTTTGGATGCAAAGCTTCACGAGCTGTTCCTCGTGCTTCAGGTGATTTCAGTTATGTCATTATAAATAAAAGTACTCTTTATTTCAAAGAGCTTCTTATGTCTTAATGTTGTTAAGTAACTGTTTTTGGAATCAATACCTAATTATTTTTGATATTTTGTGGATTTTAATTTGCTGAGTAACAATTCAATATTAAGCTGCTTAAACTAAGAAACGGAACTTTGAACAAAATAGTACTTTAGTACTTCATTGCATCATGCACACTTCAAAGAACATTACACCTTCATTTGGGTTGTGTTCTTCTGTGGTCACAGTGCTCTATCTCTTTCTTCATACAGGTATCTCTCTCAGTGTGGTGCCCATGTACCTCGGTGAGATTGCCCCCAAAAACCTGCGAGGCTTCCTGGGCCTTGTTCCCAGCATTCACATATGTCTTGGAGTCTTTTGCGCTCAGGTCCTAGGACTCCATGAGCTGCTGGGAAAGGTACCTATGACGCTGTACAAACACTACATATATCTCTTGTGATGTCGGTGGATGGAAAATATACCTTTATGCTTCATGAGTTTCCCTGTTACTGAACTGAAGCTGCTCCTGTGTGATCAGATTAGTTCAAATTGAGACCACTCAGGTGGGGCGGCTGTGGCTCAGTAGTAGAGTCGGTCGTCTCTCAGTTGGAGGGTTAGGGGTTCAACTTCGGGCCCAGCTGTCCACATGCCGAAGTCTCCTTGGGCAAGACACTTGGTGCTATGTCGCCAGTCTTCTTCTCTCTGTAGCCATCTTTCCAACCCCGACAAGGTCAAGGCAGATGTGTGTCTAACATGAGTCTGGTCCTGCTGGAGGTTTCTGCCTGTTAAAGGAAGTTTGTCCTTTCCACTGTTACTTGCTAAATGCTGCAAAGTGCTCTGTTCATGGTGGATTAAGATGAGATCAGACTGAGTCCTGTCTGTGAGATGGGACTGGATCTTATCCTGTCTTGATGTTGAGTCTTTGTTAATAATAGAACAAAGAGTACGGTCTAGACCTGATTGAATGACTGACTGAATAAGATTAGTAAAAATTGGTGCGCTCTACATTGCAGCCTTGAGTTATGTAAACGATTGAGTATTGTTTCTAGCTCTTCTTGTATCTCATGGAGCTAAATTAGCTGATAGACGTTACATGGATGAGAATGGGCAATAAGACTATGCAGTTTTGACCTTAGCTACTATTTAAGTCATCCCTCCACTACTCTCATGACAATACATATTTGTTGGAAGTTATAAGTTGAAGTAGTTTTTTAATTACTTAAGTTTTTACTCAGGTGTCGTGTTTTTTTTTACCCCACACAGGAGGAGCACTGGCCTCTGCTTCTGTCCCTCATAGTGTTTCCTACCCTGGTCCAGCTGATGCTGCTGCCCTGGTTTCCAGAGAGTCCACGGTACTTGTTGATAGAGAAAGGAAATGTTCATGCCACCATTGCAGGTAAGAAAGTGCACTCTTATTGATCTACTCCTCTAAATTTGTTTTAGTTAAGTCTTTAATGAGATTTCTGAAGATCATGTAGTTGTTTCTTTTCACATTGTTTTTGTTTGTGCAATTAAAATAAAGGTTGTTCAGACTCATGTATGTCAGTTTCATGTATTAAGCCCTCTTTTGGTACATGTAAGATGTTTTCAAAGCTTTGAACTTGAACATAATCTTCAAACTTTGGATACCGTATTTGTCTTTGTGAATGTGAAGATATTTGATTGTTACTTTAAATCAGCATCTCACTAAATGAAGCGATTTAAACTGTCTTACTTAATAATATGTCTTTAGGTTGCAGGAAATATTTCTGTGTTACAGTTCTATTGAACACATGACGTTTTGTTTGAAGTTTGAGCTTGAGTTTCTGTCCTTTCAGCGCTGAAGTGGTTTAGAACTAAAGGAAACATCCAGGCCGAGGTCGAGGAGATGCAGGAGGAGCAGCGCTCTCTGTCTTCCGTTGAAACGGTCTCTGTTCGCGGCCTGCTCACAGACCCCTGCGTCCGCTGGCAGGTCATCACCATTTCAGTGGTCAACGTCGGCATGCAGCTGTCCGGCATTGATGCAGTAAGTGTTCAAAGCATAGTGTCCACTCTGCCACACAATCTAGCTCATATTTTGGATGTGCAAAGACCATTATATTGAAAGTGCGAGCTCTTAAAGCTCAGCTGCCCAGCTGTGCTCTGCCCATCTGCACTTTCTTCTGTCTATACATTACAGTCCTACACGCAGCTCTGAGTGACTAAGCAGGGGCAGCACCACCACGCCTCATTATCTCCTGGTCCTCTCTGTTAGTGTAAACCCACAGACTAGGATCCACACGTCCACACAGAAAGTCAAACACACTGCGACACTCATGTGGATGGAGGCTCGATCACATTAGATCATGTCCTCTAACTCGGCAGGTTGAATTAAACACACTTTATTTGGATTATTCTATCAGCACATGATCTCTGCATTTGAACATTAATCTTTTGCACACTCGCGAGGCTAATCTTGCATTCTTATGCAAACTTGACATCTTATTTCATTCACCACATTCAAATATGTACATTCTTATTTGGAATTATTTTATATGTTAATTTTTATCTTCACAAACCAAAAAACACCAAGATTAATCCCTTGTTTATGTAAACCTACTCAGCAAGAAACAAGATTGTGATTCTATTTATCTATGCTGGCACTCATGCGAGACCTGTTTCCCAACAGTGGTTATTTCCATGTTTATCTGCTGTTTCAGACATAAACCCTGAAAAGCCTCAAACATTGACTATTTAATGCATCCTAACTCTGCATGCACAAGTCTGAGCTACAAATAAGTACAATTATTTTTTCCATTTATTCTTAAAAACTTCAAAAGTTTATAAAACATCGAGACAGTGGTCAAGTTTGTGACAATGATGATGAATTTGTGACTGATGGGTAGGCCCTGTTCAGTTGCCTGGGTAAAAGTTGAGAAGTAATAGTTTCAGGTAGTCTATGCAATAAAAAGTGAAATCACAAAAACAGACTCAGACCACAGAGCTCAAACTCACCAGGGTGAAGGGCCGGATGATCCAGGTAGATCTTGGAGTTAACAGGATTCATATTAGTCATTTCAGACAGGTGCACAAGGTGCTACCCTCTGGCTGTGTAATTGGGACGCAAAGGGACAGCAGTCAGCTGGTCCTAAAAAAGCTTGGGTTTGGCCTCCAGAACTGAAGGGAAATGAGCCAGTGCTGCCCTACTTACCTACCCAGCTTAACTAGAATAAAACGTGTGAATAAACATAGACTACTGAAAAACAAAGTAATTATTCCTTGAATTCAGGGGAGTAAATAGTCAAAACATGATCCTTTCAATCCTGTGAAGTTGGTGTTTTTCTGGTTGTTTGTGCGTGATTAGTATTTGATAAACACATCACAGAATCTGAGGCTCATTTAGTTGTATAATTCTATAACTTTATATAATTTATGTAAGGCGATTACTATTATCCAAACAATATGAGTGGAGATATTTCCTACTCTGACAAATGTGTTTGTGCATGTTTCCTGCTTTGATAAAGGGCATGCAAACTTCAGAGCTGAAATGGTGATGAAATAGTAAATGTATGGTTACTAAATCAACAAGACAGCATTTTACTGCACCAATTACCATCTTGTCCACACCTCATCAATGATGGATGTTGCATCAGCAAAGTGTGATTAATGAGAATACACAAATTAATTTCAAGGGGAGCTCTTGTCAGAAGTCCATACTGATGAAACGCTGTATCTCAAATGCATGAGTGATGGTTGGCGTTATGGTGATGATCACTCTGATGAATCAAGTGGAAACTCCAAATAAGCAGAGTGCCTTTTTGGATCCTGATCTAAGAAAATACCTTTTTTTTTGTTTGTTTTAAAGCATCTGTGTGTGTGTGTCTGTGTGTGTGATAATAATAAAACTGGGTGTCACTGTCATTCTCAGATCTGGTTTTACACCAATGAAATATTTAAGAATGCGGGAATCCCAGAACCTTCTATTCAGTACACCACCGTGGGAACTGGTGCCATCGAGGTCATCTCGGGGATGTTGGGGGTGAGTAAATATTCAACGCACATTAAAAAAACATGAATATACCATGATTATATGAATTTAGTTATATAAGGCTTAAACAACAAACGTAGTAGTGTATTATTATTTTTTCACATTTGACGATTCACTGCTTTGATTATTTTAAATTACGCCAATTTGATTACATTTTAGTTTTGTTTTTTTTGTTTTTTTATACAAAACTTGGTGTTATAACCATTATATATTGACTTTTAGAATATTTAATTATGATTTCACAATTAAATATTACACCAAATGAAACATTTTATCCATACTTTAATTTATGGCTTTTTATATATTTTTTTATCAAATAAAAATAAAATTGTCCCATGTGAGAATGAGCTTCTTTATGCTGTTTTATTTTGTAAAAATTTGTCTTTTTGATGGACTGTGCAAAATACCACCACACTACTGAACATGTAGCCTTTCTTGGGTAACTAGAGACTACAAAGTTTTATTCCCAAACTCTGAAGTGTTATTAAAAAGAGTAATTGGAAGATTTACTATGAAAATGTATTTTCTGAAGCCCAAAATTAAATTGGTTTTACAAGTTCTCATCCCTCATCTCAACTCCGCTTTGAACTAAAGGTTTCTTCAAACATTGAGCCAATTGCCAACAATCATAAAGCCATCAGTGCTCAGGTTATTTTCATGAAGTTGATATGGTTATATTTTGTAACATATCTGAGATTTTGGTCTGTATGTGCTCTTCTCTTGAGGTTACAAAGTGAAAATCTGTTTTAATGTTGTTGCACAAGTGACATTTTTCACAGGGGCTATTAGCGCTCTTTACAGCAGGATATGCATTAACTTAAAACAACAACAACAACAACAACAACAACAACAATAAAGGCAACTACTACATTTAGGTGGTCACTTCCTGGTTCTGGTTTCATGCACACTAGCTCACTGTCTCACAGTCACTTTACTGAGCAGTCATGAAGAGGTTTGTTTCCCATGTTCTTTTCCTGTCTTCACTAATCACATTATCCATCCCAGAAAAGATCTATTGATACTTTGGTATTCAGCGCTGGTCCATACATTTTCTCCTTTAAAATAGAATCCAGAAACAGGAGTTCCTATAGATCTTCATTACTGTTACTTTATAATTGTTTCTCAGAGACATCACACACTGAGTAACAACAGCAGGATGTTTATGCCCCGGGTTAGGCCTAAGAGTTAATTATTGTGTTGCATAAAAGAAAAATACAGAAACTTTCTATGTTGTTGGCTTGCACCAGAAAACATAAAGTGAGTTGAATTAAATAATCAGTGATGAAGTGTCATGTTGCATGTTGTTCAAAGGTATTCCCTCTGTTTGTTTTGCAGTGTTTCACTATTGAGCGTCTGGGCAGAAGGCCTCTGATGATTGGCGGCTTCCTCTTCATGGCATTCTGCTGTTGTGGGATCACAGTGTCCATCCTTTACCAGGTACAGAGTCATCTGGTGCTTCATCATTTATCTATCAATCAATTAATCAATCAATCTTTATTTATAGAGCACAAAATCACAACAAAGTTCTATTATTAACAAAGACCCAACATCAAGACAGGATAAGATCCAGTCCCATCTTACAGACAGGACTCAGTCTGATTTCATCTCAATCCATCATGAGCAGAGCACTTTGCAGAATTTAGCATGTTACAGCGGCAAGGACAGGTAGAATCCTCGAGCAGGACCAGACTCATTTTAGACAGACATTTACCTGAGACCGAGTTGGGGTTGGAAAGATGGATAAAGGGAGATGACAAGAGAGAGATGGATGATAGTTGTTATTAACATGATTATTTACATGGACTAAACGTGTGTCTAGTTTTTTGTTTGTTTCAGCATATAGATGTTTGAAGAATAGTTCCCTACATGAACACTGAAACACGCTCTGCTTGCTGTAATCTCTTCTCATATTAATACAGATGTAAGGATTTAGGATAAAACCTGCTGCCTGCATTCTGCGCAAAATATGTTCAAAGGTTAATAAGGGTTTGGCATTCAGAGTTACACAAACTGGGTGGACAAGTTACAAAGTTAATTCTCTTTCTGGTGTCGAATTTTCTTTTTGTGTTCCTATGGACAGTTTTTATTTTGAAGTGGTGCTACATTAAAGCCGGATGATCACAAAAACAGGGAAATTCAAAAAACTAATTCCATTACTCTGGAAGATTAACATTTGGTGTAACTCAAACAGATGAAACTTACTTTGACCTCATATGAACATTTCACATTTTTGTAGGGATGTAGAGCTTTGGATTTTTCCCTGTTTCTCATATTAAAACCAAGCAATGTGGCAACATCCGGTCTCGAGGTATGAAGCCCATGCAGAAGTGTTCTAAACTGCAATTCATTGAGCATCTGCTTGAGGCTGGCTGCAGAAACACCGGAAACCACATAGACACCAGATCAAAAAAGACGATCTTTGCAGCATTAATAAACATGTTTACAGCCTGGTTCAAAAAACGGCTTGGGACTACGTAGCTAATTTCTCTATCGGCACACACTGTATGGGGGGTGAATTTTTTTTTTAACGCGACGGTTCAGAAGATATTAAGATTACGAGTTTGGCCCACATAAGGACATGACTGACTTGACTGACAGGCGGGAACACATACAGTAGCTGTTGGCTAAGAGGCTCAAACCCCGCCTCTTTACCTCACACTAAGCTTGGTTGAGTTCAGCATTTCCAATATGGCTCCTGCCAACAATTGGCTTCAAAACAGCGCTCAGGAACAGATGGATGACGTCATGGATACTACATCCATTATTTATACAGTCTATGATTAAAATCACTGTACGTAGGGATCTCTAAAGTCCAGAAAGAACAGGTGAAATACTTTCAGTAAGCGAAAAAAAATTTCAGTGTTGATGCCACACTTTTAATTCATATCCCTCAAGTGTTAAAAGACATGATGAATGATGTTTGTCTTAGTGAAGTTTGGAGAACCAAATTAAGTTTGTAGAAATCTGTTTAGGTATAGAAACAGCACAAAGCATAAGCCCATGAGCCTACATGGGACCCATTATGTTACTCATTGTTCTCACAGTTATGATATGTTTGCAGTTAAATAAGCAATAATGATTAACCCTGTTTGCCTTATGTTTACAAATCCTGACATCAGTCTCATAACTTGTGTTTGACATTCGCAGACGCATCTGCCCTTCATGCGCTACATCAGTGTTGGCTGCGTCATTGGGATCATTGCTGGCTTCTGCATCGGTCCAGGTAAGGAGAAGATCTCTCTGCACATGAGACCTCTCTTCTCTTGTAGCTACTGAAGGACATCCCTAATCCTCACATACAGCTTTGGATTTATCCCAGTGTTTAAGAGAACACTGCTCCCTGCTGGAGGCTGGCACAATAGCATGTATTAACTGTTAGCAGCAGCAGCTCTCCCTCCCTGCTCCTCCTGACTGTGAAGAGATATTGTATTTCATTAGTCTTGTAAATTAGCAAATCATAACTGCCACACTACATCCATTCCCGTGGCCATTTGTACACTGGATGAGTGAAGTGAATTAAGAGGCAATAGTTTACAACTTTAGGAGGCACATTGAGTGGACCTGCGAGGATGATGAATTAGGATGAATGTGGTTTACATAGCGCCATTCGTCAAGCCAACAGAATCCATACCACTGCGCGCGTATGAGGATTTCTGCTGCTGCAATTAAGACTTTTAATGGCTCATTGTTCATAAGCTAGCTGGCATGAATATGGTTTCTTTCAGACAAAACCTTGCATGCACAATGACCCCCCCTCCCCATACATACCACAGATGTTGACAAATTATGCCTTAGTTATTGGTTTGACAATATTAAACCTTCCTCTATGCAATTATCATGCACGGATAATGAGGACATCGTTGGAAAGCTCATCACTTCAGCATATTAATGCAAATTTTTCCTTCATAGCTTTCACTTCTAACAATGAGGAGTTATGTGTCCAAAGCTATGACATCATCTTATTGATCCTGCAAACCAAACCAATTAATTATTGGCTTGAATATTTAGTTTTGTTCGTTGTTGCTCTTTCTCCTGTTGAACAAACTTCCTCTTCTCTTGTCACTCTCAGATCATTGAGTGTGTATGAACACTAATGAAGACCATTCAGGAAAAAACAACAGTAGTATTAACACTGAGACCTGAGGAATGTTCATCAATAGTTATGCTCAGTTTATTTTGAATAACTGCCAAAGAATAGTCCTGAGTAGAATTATTGATTAAGTAATTGATGAATGAAGATGCAAGTGTTAATTTCACAACACCCAATAGATTCTTAGTGCTGTACTGAGTGTTTGAATGTGGTTTGTTTTATGACAGCTGGAAAGGCAGTCTAGTTAGATCAGACCACTGAATGAAACAAAGTGGATTGAACCATGAATGAATAAATGAATGAGAGAGTTTCAAAGACAAAATGTGTCCTTCTCGGAAATAACAGATCTGTTTCTCTTGTCTTTTTTTGTGTAGCCGGTGTTCCTTTTCTGCTCACTGCAGAGCTCTTTAAGCAGTCACACAGACCAGCTGCCTACACTGTGGCCGGCTGCCTCAACTGGTTGTCAAACTTCACCATCGGCTTTGTCTTCCCCTTCCTTGAGGTCTGAACTTAATGTCTGTCTAAATTTTGTTTTTACTGGACGTGTGTGACTGTTTGATCTGAAATATTCATTCTGAGACAAGTGAAATGTGAGCTCAACATGCAGCAGATCATAACAGTGTTTCCTCGAGTTTACAATCCAAATAATGTGATGGTAGAAAGTTTGACGACTTTGTGTGATTTAAATCTTGGTTCAAGTTACATTGAGTGTTAAAATGCTGTGTAGTACATTTTGCATTGTTACCTGCTGTCTTTTATTTCAGAGCCTACTCCTTACCTTTACAGGTGTTAATTAAAAAGATAACTTTCTGGGTCACCGTTGGCCTAGTGGTCCAGGCGCGCCCCATATACAGAGGCTATAGCCCTCGTCGCAGAGGTCGCAGGCTTGATTTCAGACTCGAACATTCACTGCATGTCCTCCCCCACTCTCTACTCCCCACATTTCCTGTCTCTCTTCAGCTGACCTATTAAATAAAGGCAAAAATGCCCAAAAATATATTTAAAAAAAGATCACTTTCTGTATGTCTTTGTCCTCTATGTTGTTCTGTTTGAACACACACAGTTAAAAGGACAAAGTGGTGGTTTAACCTGCCATGTTCACAGGTCCTAAAACTCAACCTGCTCTCTTTGTGGTATTTGATCGTTCTGCAATAAAGTTGAAGACAACATATGATCTGAAAGCAACAGAACTGTTCAGAGCCGCATTTTTTCACTTGGAGCTATGCTAGCTGCCCCACGCCTCCAAATTTCGTGCTGAGCTAGGCTAAGTTAGGCTAAGCTATCTTTTTTTGGGAACTCAGTAAAGAACATTTTAACACAACTGCAAATAATGGAGCTGAGAGCATGCTGGGCGTCTTAAGAAGTCATGGTTTGCAAGTGGAAACATTATCTAAAAAAGCTGTAATTTTTTCAACGTTACTCTGTTTTATTTTGTTGCTCGTCTACCAAGAGAACCAAGTGAAAACACTGAACGTTGAAAATCAATGAAAAGTTTAGGTTGACTAATGATACTCTCCACTAATTCATACAAATCAAATGTCCATACTGTGAAAAACTGTCCTCGGTGAGCCTCATTGTCAGCTTTTCTCCGTCTAAAGATCACATTTCTGCTCAAATTTTGTGTCGTTCAGGGGTTAAAATCATTTAAACTTTGACAGGAAAGCTCCAAGTCCTCCCTTTCTTTCATTGAACGATGCTAATGAAAGTCAGAACATACCTTTCTTTTAAAATGCATTATTATTATTTCACCTGTAGTAACACACTGTCTCCTCTGCCCACAGATTGCTACAGGTCCTTACTGTTACCTGATCTTCTGTGCGATCTGTTTGGGAGTGGCTCTATACACCATCTTCATTATTCCTGAGACCAGGAACAAAACCTTTATGGAGATCAGCCAGATGTTTGCTACCAAGAACGACATCCTGAAGGAGGAGTTGACTTCCAATGGTATTGTTAAATTGGCTATGATGAACGGCTATGGAACCCTTGAAGAGAAAAAAGAGGAAGGCAAGAGATAAATGATGCCCTCCTGTCTCAGTGTGCCTTATTGGGTCCTAGTGACTGCTGGTGCTGTCGCAGAGATCAGGTAGAACTTTTGTTACCACGGGAGCATCTGCAGCTCCATATCACAACTCCGAATACCAATGCATCTCCTCCAACAGTAGTCTCTTTCTCCACACAACACTGTACCTGTTTCAACTTTATCCACAGTGGACATGTTGCTGCTGAACAACATTTGAGACCGAAGTCATGCGTGAGACACATGGTCGTGCGTTTCAAATCAACCATCAGTGACATTTTAATCAGTTTCTCTGCATCTTAAAAAAATTCTATGGGAGCCAAGTCTGTTCATGAGAGGTGTTTAATCTCTGGATTACCTTCACTTTGTGTGAACACATCCCATGATCTCTTTATAAAAGCCATTATTGAATCCTTTCATTGTTTTATTCAATGTGACTTTATCTAGTGACGATAACACCATCTCTCAAGCGGTCCAGCCTCACCCGTCACTTACTGTTCCACATTCTTCATGTTTACAATGTTAAGCCCAAATTGAATAGCCTGGCAAAGAACTTGAGCTTGTGTTTGTTTTGTTTTTGCTGTCTATCAGATTGTTGTTTAGAGACTCTTTTTATGTAAGAGAGCTGGATATCAACGGCTACTGTAGTAGTCATGTCACACGTCCTGTCCAGGTATATGTGCGTGTATGTAAAGCTTATTAAAGAGTTTTTATTTATCATTGTATCTCATTTTAGGAGCTCTACAACTTTTACTCAGTGGTTTTTAACTGCTTTATGTTTTAAAAGACTACTTTGTACAATATATCACAGAGTCAATGAGAAAAAATATACTAAGTGAAGACTTCTTACGAATATACATTTATTTGAACTTGAACGTCTGTCTCTGTCTTTTTTGTCAATTTGCAACAAGTTGTATGACCAGACCAAGAATTGAAGCTAATGCGGAAGAGTTAAAAACTGCAGTTCATTGAGTGTCTGCTTGAGGCTGGCTCTGGAAGTACCAGAAACCACATACACACAAATTTAAAAAAAGACAATCTTTACAGCAGAAATAAACATGTTTACAGCCTGGTACAATAAACAAGTGTAGTCTGGATAGCTCATTTCTCGATCACCCCCCACTGTATGGGGGTTGAATTTTTTCATAACAAGGTAATTTCAAAGATATTGAGATTACGAGTCTTCCAATGAGAGGCACAGCTGACTTGATTGACAGGCGAGAACACTGTAGCTGTTAGCGAGGAGGCTCAAAGTCCGCCTCTTTACGTCACACTTGCTCAACAGCAGCAATATGGCTGCCGCCGCCGCCGGCCTCAAAACACCGCTTCAGAAACAGATAGGTGACGTCACGGATACTACATCTATTATTTATACAGTCTATGGTTAAAAGACACAAGGAGCTAACTTTAGCTAACACAACTTTTAACATTGTTGCTATTATCGATACCGCTTATGGTTTAAGTTAGTTTGTACCAATCAGCAACTTAAGGATGCAATTACTCACAGGATTAAATATATGAATACCCTCCATATTGTATAGCCTACCTTTTTAAAACGCTAACAGAAACTAGCATGTTGGACTCAATGTTAGACATGTTTTTTTATTTTTTGCTTCAGTTGCAAAAAGCTGAGGTGAAATGTGCCAGACTCCTAGACACGGATTGATTTGATATGACTTGTGTGATCAGGATGTCCGTTATATCAGCTTTGCTATTCAGAATTAATTGCTGTTGTGGGATTTTGAACATTTACTGTATACTGAATGGACAACATCGCTTCATTTCTGGCCAGAGTTTCAAAGTCAAAAGACCACCTCCATGGGTACTGACATACTGCGCTGGTGCAACCAAGGCATACGAAGAAACAACCTGGCTGATCGCTCCTCGAGTCTGACGTCACACCCGCCACACTAACAAAAACATGCATAGCACTTGCTGATACATTTCTAAAGATCCCTCAGGTGGGTACAGTCCACAGCTTCTTGAGTTGATTTGAAGCAGACACTTGTGGCTTTAGAAAGTTCAATAACTCTTGTGTTGGTGTTTGTTGTGTTTTCTCTCACCATTCCTCCTCAACTCTGCAAATCTGGTACACTCACTAAACTTACAGAAACCCAAACAATAGTCGTTTGAATGTTTTGTAAACTGTAGGTTACACTTCAACTGAGAGAAGAGAATCTCGCTTTCCTTTCGCGAGGAGCTAAGAAACTTTAGTCCACCTTAATGTGCCACTGGTCTGTCACTGATTGGACCATGGGCAATTGAGTCAAAGGTTGAGTGTGAGCATATTGAAGCTGGAGTTACCCTTAGTCATAGTGGAGACCACCCTGGGATCCATATCCAGCTCTTTCCAGACGTTATGGCAGGCTGAGGAGATGTGGTAGCTGGCTAGGAGACTGCAAGTGTCCAGAGGAAGGTGGTGCAGTTTGTCTTGATGGCTTGTGCCACATGTGGCGGTGACCCAAGGTACTGGACACCTTCTGACCACAGAGGTTCCAACTGCAGCTTCATTAGATAGAATCAGTCTTCCTACTGCAGCCTGGACTAAAACCAACCACAAGTGGTACCTCATGGTCAGTTCAGTTTTGGTCTTGCCAGTTATGTCCTGATAGAGTTGTCTAATCCTGTCCTAGATCATAATGATTCACTGTCTGGAAATCTGGATAAGACTGCAATTGGTGCACAGTTGTGTAAGCCAATCATTGCACAAGTAGGAAGGGTTAAGGCAGAACTGAAGAATAAAGGAAATGAAAAAACACACCGTCCAGCTCGCATAAATGTGCTGACTTTAAACTTTAATGCATAGCCTGTGTTTAATGGTGTGCTGCTAAATTTATCACATCATTTTAGAGGTTAATGTTGGAGTTCACAACTAGTTTCTGCTGCTCTTAAGTGGATAGGAAAACAGCCAACTGTAACATGATGTGTTGGACCCAAATGCAGGATGTGGTAAAACTGGGATTATCAGTGATAACCTTTACTTTAGCTTTGGCAGGTACAGGAGCAGATAGGTGAGCTTGTAAGGTGGTGGCAAACACAGACTCACACAACAGTTCATATGAGAGCACAGTACCGGATCAGGCAGAAGATGTAGTCAAGGGGTAGTAGGTCCGGAACCAGTAAAACTGGACTCCCACAGTGAGGATTGTAAGCAGCAAAAAGCATCTGTCAATGTTTGAGTGAGCCGGAGAAGCTTTAATACTTGCTGGTTTGGAGATAGAAAGCAACTGCATGTACAGGTGAGCAAAGGCTGATGGGATTGAAGTGGTGGGGGTAAAATTATCAGGCAAGCATATTGTCTGCTGTCTTCTGAGTGGGACACATCAAAGACATGGCAGTGTTCTTTCAGTGTGTGAAACTGTCATCATCTTGACTGCAGTCTTCTGCTTACCAGGGCTGCAAACTGGCCATTTTACCATGTGACTCTGTGAGGCTAATTTAGGAGTCGTACAGTATGTTAAAGATTGGAAAGAAGCACTCCTCTGGCTTCAATCTCCTCCCACTGCCTTTAGGCTGGTTGATCCATCTGTCAGCACCTGTGCCAGGGCCCTGCAAGCCCCCAACAGAGGCAGAATGGATACATGCTGTTTCTGCTTGTCCTGATATCACAAAGTAAAAGGAGAAGAGGGTCCAGCAGGCCAGCATGAGAAACATAAGCTTGTCACATGCGGATTGTTCAGGGCTTCGGTGTCACAACTCTCAGACATAGCTTCCTGTCACAGAGAGGAGGAGGGGGGAAAGGTGAGGCGGACTGGGTGATTGAGAGTCAGCCTTTGGAGTTGTTGATTTGCTGCGGAATGACAAATGGACAGCAGAGCTTCAGCCCTGAGAGGACAAACAGAGGCTTTGCGGTTGTTCATATGTAACGTCACCACCAAACAAAGGGCTCCTTGTCACTGAGACTACAGTATATTTCTGTGGATAATGCCACAGGATTGTGCGCGTGTGAAAACACACTCTCAAGCGCAGGCTCACTCCGCCTCGGGCAGGCAGAAGCTATAAATCAAACAAATAGCATCACAGCCTGGCGAAGGAAGCATTCCAACAGATAAAATGCTCTCCCACACAACAAAGCCACACTCACTGCGTAATTAATTGCAACAAATTACCTCTTCCTCTCCCTGTCGGCCCCCACCTCGCCTCTTTTACGGCACTGACAAGCGTGCTACAATCTCCTGCGAGTGTCTACGTGCACGCAGCCCACACTTCAGTGCGCATCATCCTGGCACCGGTGCGTATACACACACTCGCACACACGCACACACACACACTCGGCCTGCACCCTTCATAAGTGCTTTAATGTGGCTTATTGCAGTGTGCGGTCCCCTTAGCCGTGGAAATATTCGCTTGACGGATGTGCTTTGTCGCCGGCGCTCCCCGGCGGAGGGCGGCTGTCAGGGAGGAGATGATAACATTAACAGGGAGGCAAGGCGATGACAAATGCCTGTTATCACCGAACGAGGCCGGTGACAAATCGAACGGCAGAGCCCAGGCAGCCCCGGCGCGGCGTAATAAAAAAGAAGATGGATGGCACACCCAGGCAGGGCCCGCGTTAATGCGATTTCCACTGCTCTCCCTGACTCCCAATTAAGACTTGGGGGGAGGGAGGGTGCGGAGGGTGAGGGAGAGAGATGTGGCGCGCAGGAAAGAGGAGAGGAGATAGTGATTGTGTGTCTTACTTAGGAGAGAGAGGATGGAGAGCAATGAGTGAGGTGGCCATGAAGGCGAATGGGGAGGAAGGGGAAGAAATGTGAGGTAGATGTATATGAAGAGGACTGATGTCAGTGAGAATGAGGAGAGTGACAGGAACAAAGTGGAGAAAAAAGAAGTGAACCTGCAGCTTTAATTGTCTGCAGAGCCATCTGCTCCCCCCCTTCTCCTCCCCTCTTTTACTCACATCTCAATCAGGGCCTTGTCTTCCAGGTTTAAGTCGTTATTAGTCTCTGCGGCAAGGTAGAACACTAGCTATAAAAACCTCCATATCTCTTCCTCTTTACCTTTAGCTTATAAAACATATGAGCAGATTATTGCTTTGACAGGTTGTAGCTCCTTGATAAGAGGTATCAAGTCCATCATGCTCCTGTGGTCCTTATTGGCTCAGGATTCAGAGCTCCCTAAATCAGCACTTATAAAAACAGAGCTGACAGACAGCCTATCGCTCGCGGGCACACAGACCGATACAGATGAGCTACAGCCTGTCCAGGATGACTGTTCACACCCATCCTGTCCAAGGACCCAGATGTTATCTCTTTGCTAAAAGGATCAGCACAGGATACTGAGAGATTGCCTCTGGATGAGGGGGGCATCTGTGCCAGAATACCCATGGGCTGCTGTTTTGTCACTCTGACAGTGTTTTATAAAAGGCTGAGGAAGCTCAGAAGGCTGCAGAAGCGGAGAGCCATATATCTCCCACTATTACATCCAGGCTAGGAGGAGAGGGTTGAAATGACAATGAAATATAGCTCCGGCTCAGAGGGAGAAAAAGAACAGGGTCTAAAGAGGGACGGCCGAGTCTCCTCAGCAGCCTGCAGGGGCTGTGCTCCAAATCAGAGACAGATGCACCGCAGTCCCAGACACTAACCCTGCGCTATACTGCAAGCACACAGAGGTGAAGAGGAGAAGATATGTGAATGTGAGAGAGAAGTCCTCAGAGAGAACAGCCTCTCTGTGCCTCTGCTGACATTAGTCTGAAAGAACAAGGAGAAATTAGAGCCCTGCAGGAGGAAGAGGAGGGGGGTTGAAAGTCCAAACTCGGCAAGGACCTCTGCATCATTAAGTTGTCAAGTGGACGGGAGGCCCCGAAATATGACTTGGAGTTATTGCCGGGGCTGAGGCTGATGATATAAGAATTACAGTACATGGATCATAGCCGGATCGATAGGTAGACAAAGTCATTATGGAGGGGCTAGAGTTCAATGCCTCCCTCGGGCTGCAACGTGGACAGAGGGCTTAAATTTATCACCATGGCAATGTATAACACACACAACACAGGTGGAAAGCTGTGTGGCTATAGTTTGCTTGTTGCTCTTATTTCCAACACTTTGTTCCAGCGGTATTGATCGTTCAAATTATCATTGGGTCCAGAAATGGTCTCTGCATGTGCGTCTTGACTTGGCATTTATTCGTCACACTCCCTTTGAAGGATGTCTGTTAGTATGTGTGTTTACAGGTAAGCTAAATGTCTCTGTGAATGCACATCACTCAGCAGAGAACATTTGTCCTTCTTTGCTCTCCGTCTCTGCAGCAGAGGGGAGCAGAGGGATGGGGAGCACAAGCAGGGCAGCATCGATCCTCTCTGTGCCGAGAGAAATTAGGCATGAAATTAAAGCTCCCATCAAAGGCCAGGGCCGGCACTGTCACCTGATCCAGCACTATTTATACTCCCAGGAGGTGATGATGATGATGTCTCCATCACACTGATGATAACAGGACAGAGGAAAGAGAGAGAGAGAGAGAGAGAGAGAGAGAGAGAGAGAGAGAGAGAGAGGTGGGGAAAGAGAGAGAGTCTCTCCACCTCCATCCACGGTGCTACTGACCTGCCATCATTTATACTGCCAGGGCTCAAGTGCAAGGTTAGCGCCAGCCTGAGCCCCCATAAATCACTGCTCTGCTGGACGGAGAGAGGCCAGGGTCAACGCCTCTTGCAGCCAAGCCCTGCTGATGAGAGAGTATTTATAGATCGAGAAGAGGAGAGGGAGAGGAAGGAGAAAGAGTAAGAGGCAGGATGCGTGGCTAAGTGGCTTATGAAGAAGTGTGCACACAGAAATACAGATTAAATGGAAAAAAATGTGTGTAAATGCAATCAAACTGCAGCTTACTGTGATACCCAGAAGACTTGGATATCTGTGTGAGGACGGCCCAGTAAGGATGTGTTCATGTGTGTTTGCACAGACTCAGTGAGCACAGTCTGCCTATAGAGGGGGTCAGTATGGACAGAGTAGGCTGCCACATTAAGAGAAGCACAATAGGCAGAGTCAGAGCTACACTTCCTCTACTCTATATGAGAAATTCAAGACTTTGCAAAGTGCATATTTTCCAAGAATCACAAAAATACACTCTCGATCTGACAACATAACAGATATAAAGATGAGTGTTTCAACAAACACATTCTCCTGCAAGCTCTAAAACATTCCTTCATAAACACACAGAGCCGTAAAGTATATATATTTTCCTCTGTTTTTCACTCCATGCGCCTCTAATACTTTCTTTATATCATTCAGGCCAATTGAAATGAAATTCAAGCTGCAGACGTCACTGAGGTGTGAGAAACTCCTGAGACAGTAGGGGGAGCCAATTAACCACACATCCCACCACATCTGTTGACTTGGAGTTTGCTCCACACTTTTTGACTTCTTGAAACAGCAGAACTGATTTCCATCCTCATATAACCAAGAGAAGCTGACACACGCAAGTTAAATCTGCAGGTCTCTGAGACATCAAAACTATCATAAAAATCTGAGTTTTTATGAAATATAAACAAACAAATCCACTCGACTCTGTTGTATGCAGCCCCTGCCAAGCGCAGTGTGTTGACAGCAGTACAGCGGGCTTGCATGGTGCTGTAATGACCAGTGGTCCAGGATCGTCTCGGGTAAACACTGGTTACGGTGAACCACGAGATGACTGGTTGTCCGTCAGTCTCACTTTTCTCTCTGGGTTTGATGCACGGCGTCGTCCTCTCCAGCAAAAATAAACTGTGACACCACAGCAGGTTTTGAAGAAAGAGTTTTCTTAAGAGGACGTTTTTCAGGATCAGTGCAGTCCTGTCAGGGGTCAGATGTGATGTGGCCGAGATTTAAATGTTATCTGAAGTTTTCTAAATTTACGGATCACGCTGCACATTGTGAATTATTTTGCTATTTGTAAAGTGTGTGTCATGTCATGTTTGTTTGTTTGTGGGTTTCTGACTGTGTGTTTGTGAGCAGTTGCCTAGATGTCAGAAAAGCAGACTTGCGATTGGTTAGAATCCACATTGGTTGGGATGGGAAAAGAGATGCTACAAAATACATAAACTAAAATACTTTTCACCTTTAAAACAGCTGACTACTGAAGTTTACTAAATTCCTTGAGTAGATATAATCAACTTCATATTGTTATGCAATAGTTTTCTGCTTTTAAGCTACAGCTACATGTGTTATTGCAGATATTATATATTTGACATTTTACAGAGCTTTAAAAAATGTAAGCTGCAAACTTTGATGCATTGCAAGGTTTATACTAACCACCAGTGGAAATGTGTTGGCTGACTGTAAACTGTGTCCTCTTCATAACTTGGACATACAGTTATTAGTGCTCAGTTTTGTACACCAGTGCTGTATTTGTGTGCAAGAGTGATGAAACATTTGTTTTATTGGCTGATATTGATATGTCAGTCAAGTGATATATGACGATAATATTGATAATCATTTACTTGAATAACTTTGGTTGATACCAGATATTAGCAGGTTCTCCAAATAGGACATAGACATGGTGAGGATTTAAATCTTTATTTTTGTTATTCTGATAAGTTATCTAAGAACAATCTGGATGGATACTTTGACTTTGTATGGGTATTGTAGATTTATTTTCAACATTTTGAGGCTAAATTTTTTCTGCAAAAATATAGAATCAAAAAACAGAATCTAACTACATTTCCAGACGTAACGTATAATGTTTCTGGGAAAACATTTAAAGCTTCATAACTTCAGAAAACTTTAACTTCTTCTCTTAATGCAGAGCTTTACTGTGAGTAGTGTTTATGTGTTGTATTTTTTATATTAGTGAGTAAATAAAGAGCATTGTGTTCAAACTATGAAATAAATAAACAATGCAACATGGATCTGAGACAAAATATGAAGCTCTTATTGTAGTTTTATATGCACTACCGGTCAAAGGTTTGGACACACCTTCTCATTCATAAGTTTTATGTATTATAAGTATTTTCAACATTGTAGATTAATACTGAAGACATCAAAATTATGAAATAATCTGGTTTTGCCATAATCTGGATTACAACAGTAGTCAAATAGGGCTATCCATTGTGTACTAACCCTACCTCTGAGCAACACAACTTATGGTCTCAAACACATTAAGAAGGCAAGTTATTCTACAAATGAACTCTTGACAAGGCTCATGTTAATTAGAAACCATTCCAGGAGACCACTTCATGAAGCAGACTGAGAGAATACCAAGAGTGTGCAAAGCTGTCATGAAGGAAAAAAGGGGGCTACTTTACAGAATCTAAAATATAAAACATATTCTGCTTTGTTTAACACTTATTTGTTAATCATACCTTTTAATTCAATATATGTTCTTTCATAGTTTGAATGTCTTTGTTATTAATTTACAGTGTTTCAAATAATTAAAATAAATACAAACCCTTAAATGAGAAGGTGTTTCCAAACTTTTGACTGGTAGTGTAGCTCATTTAAGTTGCATGATGAATTATCTTCGAAATTTTTGGGAGGCACAGATGACAAATTTCTTAACACCCTACTTCTGATATGATGAATTAACCTCTACAATCACAAGACAACTCCCGTGTGTCTCCCATTACCGCCCCCTCTCCCAGGAGCTCCTCTGGACATGAAGGTCAGCGAGGCAGATAGGAGGGGTGTTTGATCGATAAGCACCACCCTCCCATCGGCCTACTGACAGCTCCTGTCAAGTATCCAGCAGGGCTCGTGTCAAATGGAACAACCCTTAACCCCCCCACCCAATCCACAACACCAACACCAACACCAGCACCAATCCCCCCCACCCCAGCCCCCACACTTTAAAGGAGAACTGTCACTAACAGCCACTGTCACCTAACAGTCAGGTGCTTTCAACGCACTGATAATGTACTGAGGAATTTCACCAGGACTGATACCCAAACTGCAGGGAGTGAGCATGTGTGTGTCAGAAGAAAGCTGTTGAAAGTTGGCCTGTTAATGTGTGTTAGTGTGTCTGTGTGCCCTCTCTGACCCAATTTCTGTTTATCATTTTACATAAAGTAACAAATGTAAATGCTTTAGCTGTAAGCTTTGATTGATTCCACTGATTTGAAGTGACCTTAAATTTATGATCTTAGACCAAAAGCTGCCAGTAATCTAGTTGAGATGAGTTACGAGGCTGGAAAATTTCTTTCAGAGTTTTTTTTTTTTTTTTCAGGAACTCGTGGCTAAAAGAGATCTGCTACTCTCTGCATGTCACCAGAGAAGAGGTGCTCCTCAGTGACCCACATCACAGATGTTGGAGATGGAAGAGGCCTTTGTGTGAAGTCTGAGAAAACCAGTGTTCGTGTGTCTGACAGCCGCCATAAGGCCCACATTCTTATGTTCTTAACACATCCAATGACTGTGTCCTTAAACTGAGACGCAGCAAAGGAGTCTACAGACTCACACACTTGGTGTATGTGTGTTTGTGTGTCTTAGAGGTGGGGGTTTGGAGAAGTGACAAGGAGATAGTGTCGTTGATTGACACGAGAAGAGCGACTTAAAAAACTCCTTTGGAATGCAACAATCTCCCAGCGTCCCATGTTGCTGTGCGTGAATTGTTAAAAGCATTCCTGACAGTTGTGGTGAGGGTGAAAGAGGGTGAAAGGAGATGGTCTAGTGCTCAAAGAGGAGTTTGTTTACCCCCCAAAAGGATGAACTGTATCCTTACAAGCCTGTAACTTAAGACAGAAGAAAAGATAAAGATGAAAACAAGGATGAGATGAATTAAATACAAACACATCTATTTCTAAAACATCTAATTTAAAGGACACAAAAATGATAGCCACTGTAGACTCCTCTCTCTCTTTAAATAAGTCAACCACATATTTTACCATGGACAAGGGTTCAATGAAGCTTGGTGGTCCCTGTGCTCCCCCACCCCACAGTCCCAAACCCACCCAGTGAGGCAGGCGAGACGGTGCTGGTCATGCAATGAGGAAAGGTCCTTTTTGGAGCAGCAAGGTTAAACAGACCACACGACAGTGGCAAAAGGCCCCAGCTTACAAGGTCTAATTGGTTCCACAGGTCGCAGACTTCAGAAGAAAGAGTGAAACAGGGAAGAAGAGGAGGGCAAGAGAGGGAGGGAAAGGAGCAGAAACAGCAGGAGGTGAGAGACAGATAAATGGTAGAAAGAAAAGAGAGCGAGGAACAGAGAGGCGTACAGAGGAGAAGTGCTGCACAGAGAGCAAAGCAAACCTTAGGGGGATAAACTGAAGACAGAGATGGGAAATTAGATCAGTAAGATAGAAATACTGAAAAGAGAGACATTAGGGAAAGAGGGGCGTGAGGAGGAAGGGAGAGGGAGAGAGGTGGGAAGAGAACAGAACAGAGAGGTCATGTTTCAGTAAAACAAACAACAAACAGAAAAAAAGAAAGAAAGAAAGACGTACAGACAGCAACAAAAGAACAACAACTATTGTTAACTAAGAGTAGAAAGTGCAATTCTAATTATTTAAATATGAGGACTATAATCAAAACTAATTAACGATATAATTAATGATTAATGATGTTAGTGATCAAACTAATATTGTAATAGGAGAAGTGGGAGTCAGTCAAATAAATCCACTGCAGTAGGCGGGCCAAAAACAGGACTCTAGGAGCACAGGAGGACACAAAAAGTGCAGTTTAAGGACAATCCAAAATTAATATCATGTATCAATCCCCACATCAGTATCAGGACATACCAAGGAACTGGTCCAAGAAAAGCCTGAGCCAGCTCTAACTATAAGCCTTTGTAATGGATAAAGGGTGTGTATCTCTCCAATTCAGACTGAAAGATGATTCTACAAGGGAAGGGCCTGATAATGAAGGCTTTACCTCCTTGAGACTTCAGGTACCACAAGCAGCCCTGCATTCTTTGAGTGCAATGTAAGTGTGTTAATGGGGCACGATGAGCTCTTCGAGATATGATTCTGCCTGAATAGAAATAGCTAAGGTAAGGAGAGGGTTTTAATTTACTGGATATTCTAGTTTTTATATGGAGCCAGAGCAGAGAAGCTAATGCAGTAAAAGTATGATGCCTTTTTCATACACTGGCATTTTAGGCCAGCCAAAGCAGTGGTTCCCAAACTGGGGACATGACCCACATGGGGTCCCAGAGTTATGAGGAGGGGGGGCAAGACTCTACAACTACTACTACTACAACTACTACTACTACTACTACTCCTACTACTACTACTACTACTAATACTACACAGACCTGCAATTACTTAAAAAGAAAGACAAGAAATAATGACGAATCGTATCGTGCCCTCAGCTTGACCTGCACCAAAAATGGGCCTCCCAGATATTAAAAATTTAGAAGTTTCATGCTGCAGAGTCACATCTAAATACTTCCTTTAAAATACTGACTTTTTGGTTTGTCACACATACATTCTGTATTTATTAGACATTGCTCCAAATGATTCCATAAATACAGGAAGTAATTGTCAAAGGACGTGTCTGGTAAGATGCTTTAATGTACACTACCAGTCAAAAGTTTGGAAACACCTTCTCATTTAAGGTTTGTATTTATTTTAATTATTTGAAACATTGTAGATTCATACTGAAGACATATAAAACTATGAAAAAACATATATGGAATTATTTAATGAACAAAAAAGTGTTAAACAAAGCAGAATATGTTTTATATTTTAGATTCTGTAAAGTAGCCCCCTTTTTCCTTCATGACAGCTTTGCACACTCTTGGTATTCTCTCAGTCTGCTTCATGAAGTGGTCTCCTGGAATGCTTTCTAATTAACATGAGCCTTGTCAAGAGTTCATTTGTAGAATGACTTGTCTTCTTAATGTGTTTGAGACCATCAGTTGTGTTGTTCAGAGGTAGGGTTAGCACACAATTGGATAGGCCTATTTGACTACTGTTGTAATCCAGATTATGGCAAAACCAGATTATTTCATTGTTTTGATGTCTTCAGTATTAATCTACAATGTTGAAAATACTTATAATACTTAAAATAAATAAAAACCATTGAATGAGAAGGTGTGTCCAAACGTTTGACTGGTAGTATATATAGCCATTGGGATGTGCTGATAGGGGGATGTATGGTGAGAGGAAGCTGGGACTTCAATGTACCAAAGAGGAGCCCTGCAGAAAAATGTGTGCAGAATTGTAGCCGCTTATTAGAGCAGCCTAACAAATGAGACCTGCAATATTCTGACCTGTATGTAAGACATTTTTAGACTAGATTTTCTGCATCTTTCAGAGACTTTATGTCCTTGTATTTATCTAAGTTTTGTAGGTATAAAAACAACAGTCAATACAGTGATCATGCAGTTGTCACGCCTTTTTTGTATATCGTGAATATCACTGAAAGACCCATTGATGACTGTACACCCATATTGTTTTTCAATCACTGTTAATCAGACCTTAAGTGGACAATGCAACGTGTGTTGGTCAGGGAGTGGGGGTCAGAAGCAGAGTGGCAGCCCAACCTCCCAGCAGGACAACCACATTGTCATTTGTAAAGGTTTGCACAAGGGTTTTTGGATTGTAGGTGATACTATAATATATATCAACTAATTGGACTTGTACCTGACGTAATTGTATTCACCTGTGGGGTTTTTTTTACTCAGAGAAAGTCTATGCAGATTAGAAGTGTATCAGAAAACGGTGATCATAACATCCAGAAAATATTGTATTCCAGAGATGTGTGTTATCTGCCAATTTCCAGTCCATGTGACAATGAACAATTCAACAACTCAACTCAAAACCCCCAGCGTAAAAACTCCAAAGCTGCAATGCCACTGAGAAGTCAAATCTGGAAGTGTTCAGCAGATGAAGGAGTGACTTTGCGAGTCCTCTGAGTATTTATTTCTTTTTATACCCCTACGAGCTTTAGTCTGTATTATTGGTAGTTATGGAGCAGAAAATGATATTCCCAGAGAAATCACCCTGGGTGCTGTCACACTGCAGGAAATCTTACAAGTCATTTAATCTAGTTAGTGCTCTTAAAATATTATTTTTCTTAAAGAGAAGGGTGAAAAAAAAACCTGCCTGTGGGGAAAAGTATTTTAACACAAGTCAATCACAAACATAGATAGAAAATACATACTTGACATTTCTTGAAGGGGTTTCCTAGATAAATGCTTACGGACCTCTGGTTATGCAGAACAACATTATTTTTTATTCCTAATGATATAAAGGACAGAGAGGAACTGAACTTGAATGACCTGTCTTTTGAGTCCACATTTTGGAAGAAGAGAATGATGTCCTTGCTATGACACCTCTTTTTATTGAAGACACCTTCACCTGCTTGTTAACTTTATTTCTTTAATGAATCAGTTCCAGTTTTACATCTCTGTGACATCTGTCCTGGACCGTCTAGACCACAGAAATAACACATATAAACCCCTAAGGTGACTGGCATTCCCATTTGATGTAAGGTGATCTGCTGTGTGCTCGCCTGTACCAAGTGAAACTGCTCTATTGTTCTATTACATGATTCATTTGGAAGCATCTTTAAGCATAAGTGTTAAAAACTCTGCAGCTGTAAACATGGACTGAAAACTGCATATGTTACATAAACTTAAGAGCTTGTTTCCACCAAAACATCCCACCACCAGTCTTACTTTATTTATTACTTGCTTATTATTCGTATGTAAGAAGTGCAATCCTCCTCACACCTCAAGCCAACACAGGTAAGCTTTAGTCAAATAATCAGTGGTGGACAAAGTACACAGCTTCATTACTTAAGTCAAAGTATAGATTCACCAGGTAAAATATTACTCCAATACAAGTGAAAGTTACTCTGTCAGATTATTACTTGAGTTACAGTACTGGAGTAGATGCTTTTAAATATACTAAAGTATTCAAAGAACTTCATAAAAAAATCTCAAAATGTTGCATTTTGTTTTATTTTTTATCTTGTAAAGCACTTTGGCCAACACTGGTTGTTTTTAAGTGTGCTATATAAATAAAGTTGACTTGACTTGACTTTTCACAAAGCATGAGTGCAGTAAAGAATACATAGGAGTACATTCTGTTACATTCTGTTTATCTAGAAACCATTACTTGAAAGCTCTGAAAACTATACCATGGAATGAAAACAGAAACTAAGTTACTCAAAGCACAGACAACTTAGTTTGAAATATTCATCTGGAATGATACAAAGGTTACGTAGCTCAACACGCTTTCTCAGGTTGGACAGTGAATTTTTGTATATTTGTGCAGAGTGTGAAACAGGGAGAACGTGGAGACCATAGGTGGAGACGCATGATATACAGGTATGACTAAACCACTGAGACAAACAGAACTACACAAACACAGTTTACTGTCTTAGGGATCAGATTTCAGAAAAGAGAAGGAAATTCATGAGCTGACTTCAAAGCAAAAGTTGAGAGCAACTAGAGCATCTATAGAAATGTAGTGGAATCAAGAGTACAATAATTGTCTTCTGAATGTAGTGGAATAAAAGTAATAAGTTCCCCTAATAAATAATACTTCAAGTAAAGCACAGATACTCAAAAAATGTATTCAAGTACAGTACTCAAGTAAATTTACTCTGTTACTGTCCACCACTGCAAATTAACAACAGTGTGTATTTACTGAACAGTATGCCCGTCACTACTTCACATTTAGGTTTACTTATTTTCAATACACCAGCAACTCCTAAGTTTGCACTTCCAAAGGCTGTGACAGTGTCCCAGACCTGTTTCAAAGCACGTTGTGCAAAATGATGAAAGCAAATTGAAAGCAGCATCATGTTCATCCTGACAAAAGTGTTTCCTTTTTGTGAAGATTCTCTGTTTAACACTCATGAGTTGACTTAGAGTGATTGACAAGACACTTATCAATCAAAAGTGTTCAGAGATTAAAAACAACGGGGCTTAACAAAAAAAGTCAACTCTAATCTTCTATTATAGGATGATTTTTATTACCACTGGGTTGATAATCTTCTAAAACTTAACTACTCAGTCAGATTCTTACTTCAACAGGACTTTTGAAGAGTTTAGAGGGTTCATCTCTCTGTTGGTTTGAGGAGATAGGGGATGAGAGCAGCCATGAATCCTGCAGTCTCTGCAGGCACAGCATGGTAAAATAATTAAGCTTGCCTTTGAAGGGGACTAAACAAACACAACAGCACTCAACACCAGCCCCATCCACTATCTATGCTTGTTTCCTCCTTGCCCCAAAGTGGACTTTCCTTCTCTGCTTTCTCACTCTGCTACCTGCCTTATGCCTTATGCAGCCCCTCCTGTTAACCAACCAATCTCCCACCTATTTTTCTTCATCCTCCTTTTTTTTGTCTCACATTTTGCAGCCTGTGTAGATTCTCCCAAGAGAGAAAGGCTGGAGAGACAGACAGAGAGAGGGAGACAGAGGCAGGCCAGGTGAATCACAGGTCAGGTTTTTACATCTTCAAGAGTTGGCTTTAAACTGAGGGGGGAGACAGAGCTGCTGAAATACTTAACTGGTGATCCATAAGTGTTGTCCCTTATTGTTGAGTGGCCTTTGAAATTCTTAACAATAAGGGAATGGAAAATATGTGATCAGGTTGTGCTTTTTATTCTGGGCTCTATTGATGTAGTTCTAACAGGACGGATAGAAATGTCCCCAAAGTCAGCAGATGAGATTTTTTAATTTGATATATTTTGAATGCATAATTAAAATAATATTATGACTGTATTTTTATATATAATTATTCTTTATCTAAGGACAAGATGAATATGCACACATTTAAGATGTTGCATGGTTCAAGCAACAGTACCAAGTGAGGTAGAAAATACCTACACACCTGTTGAATAACACAGATGCAGCCTGCATTAAGGGTGTCTTGTTTATACAAACTTGAACTTATTTGAAATCATAGTTTAACACTTACAATACTTATTTTAACTTTTTTGCCAAGAGTTAGCCAGGCATTCACTGTACAGCTGTATAGATGTCATGGTTGAATGTCAGCTCACACTGTAGGAGAGAATCAGTTACAACACACAACTAAAGATCACAAATGATGAGCTCACATTTTACAGTATAACCATCAAGCACCACCTGAGTGCTCACATTGTTCATGTTGAATTAAGGTGGAGCTCTGATGATTGTCAGTAAAGTCTCCTCTGAAAACTACCACCGATAAAAGTTGAAATCTGAGAAGGAAGAAGTTGACATTGTTTTCCTTACGAGCTTCATTCCCTAATCACAATTCAAACAATGACCATCATATTCAAATAGACCATGGGATCTAGCTTCTGAAATAACTTTGTACATTGAGATATCTCTGCATTCTGCATTTGATGGATTATATAAGATATGTTCACATCAGCTGTGTCCCCAGGCTTTTACACGCTGTCAGCTATTTTAAGCTGTAGCAATCAGGAAAAAAAGCTCCTGCTTTCACTGTATGAAAAATATGCCAACATTTCTAACATGCAAGAAATTAATCTGATCTTCCCTGCATACTGCATGACAAATCACTCAAGATCGAGCTAGAGAAAGAAAAAACAGTCATCTAAAAATCTGATCAGACACAACCTTATGAACTCTGTTTTGACCTGCCGGGGACAACAGATGAAAATTAGCCTTATGGCTAACTCTGGCATATTCACACGGATGCTACGCTGAAATGTTCATTAATATGCACTGACCCTTTAAATAAATAAATAGATACAATTTAAATAAACGAATAACCTCACTGCCTGACATATTGTTTGAGGTTTTTTTTTTTTGATTGAATCACAAAGATGAGTTTATGAACGGACTAATTATGTGTAAGCTGTTAGTTTGTTGTGTCCAAGCAGCAACCTCCGGTCTAAAAATATGAGATCAATGCGGAAGTGCTAAAAATTGCAGTTCATCAAGGATCCGCTTGAGGCTGGCTCCAGAAGTACCGGAAACCACATACACACCAATTCAAAGAAGACGATCTTTACAGCAGGAAAAAACATGTTTACAGCCTGGTACAAAAGACGAGTGTAGTCTGGATAGCTCATTTCTCTATCAGCACACACTGTACGGGGGGGGGAATTTTTCGTAACGGGTAATTCCAAAGATATTGAGATTACGAGTCTTCCAATGAGAGGCACAGCTGACTTGATTGACAGGCGGGAACACTGTAGCTGTTTGCTAGGAGGCTCAAGGCCCGCCTCTTTACGTCACAATAGCTCGACGATTGGCCTCAAAACAGAGATTCTAAAACAGATGGGTGACGTCACCGATACTACATCCATTAGTTATGCAGTCTATGGTTGTGTCTCTATGTTTCCAGGCCCATACTATGCTAGAATTTCCTAATGGATAATAAACTTGGCTTATCTAGGATGTGATTTGAATAAAATTCACGTTCAAACACCACACTGCACCTATAAGCCAGGAGAGATTGCACACCAAGGTCTGCTATTGTACCCCACAAACTTGGCTAAAGATACACATGCAAATATCAAAGATTGCCAGAAAAGAGCATATTTATAGCAAACATGCAAACATAAATTCAAGCCACTACAGTGATCCACCTCAGCATGAAGCTTTCCAGCACAAACAAATCAACTCATAGAGACAGTGCAGAGTGGGCTTGCAACGAGAGGATTAAAAATCTTAACAAAACAGAGAACTTTACGAGCAACATCTCTGTGGATGGTATGGATTGTCACCATGTTGCTCCAATTTACAATACACCCCACCTCTTGGAGGAGTCAGAGGAATGTTCGAACCAGGACAATGATCTCATCACAGAGTGGACTGATGCTGATGATACATGAGGGACATTACGTCGAGCTCCAAAACTCCAGCTCCTCTTTTTTCTGTCAGAGAACCAAAATACAAAAAATATACATAGTTTAATAGATTTTAAACAGCTTCATGTAGTTTTTTCTAACCTTGATGGTTTTTAAACTCACTTGGTAATATTTTATTAAGCAAAATCTCACTATAGAACTGAAATGTCAAGTTGTGACCTTCTCTCTGTCATGGAATCACATCCTAATTGTGTTATTTAGACCAAATTACAGAAGATGAGCTTCTTTCTGATACCTGCTATAATCTCTGCAGGAGAAGCCAACAACAGCAATCATTACAACCATGCACTGGCTACAGCAAATACAGCAGTGTATCACAAACAATGAACAAACATACAAACAAAGCATTTAGAGTAAGAGCAAATACCTTCTAATCAGTAATATATCAGACATTATTTGTCTGATATTTGCATTTAAAGATCTCCAAAGGCTCACACAACACAAACACATCAGAGAGTTTAGAGGCACTGTGAGGAGTTTACATGTTGTGGTGACCCCTTTGGATGAATTTGGTCGTGATTTTTCAAGATGAGAACTGCATTTCCCATGAACATCATCGCCCACTCTCATAAGGTTGTGGATCTTGCAATAGCATGCAATTGTTGTTGAAGCAAGTGAATGTAAGACAGATCAAACACTTTTTACAGAATGCTGAGTGATGAAGTATGCATTGATTTGTAGTTATGTAAGAGTATTAACTTTAATGTAACAACAGCAAAACTCTGTCAACTGGGATTTATTACATTTAGTCAGTTTAAAAAAGGTGACTGGTTTTACGTTACCCGTCACAGCCCCAATGATACGATGTGTGCTCTAGTGTCCTAATGAATATCCAATTAACATAAATGTGCATGCAGTTTAACTGTTGTGTCCTGAAAGAGCAGTGAAGCAATCACACGGCATAAAAATTAACTCCTGTTCATTGCCATTTTGCTCTTTAACCGAACAAAAGCCTGGGTGTGGAGTTTTTAAAATAATACTTGAACAGAAAACATACACCTTTTAGTTAATCCTGCTCCAGCATGACTACAAAACATTACATAAAAAGATACACTACCAGTCAAAAGTTTGGAAACACCTTCTCATTCAAGGATTTGTATTCATTTTAGTTATTTGAAACACTGTAGATTAATACTGAAGACATCAACACTGTGAAAGAACATATATGGAATTATTGAATGAACAAAAAAGTGTTAAACAAACCAGAATATGTTTTATATTTCAGATTCTGTAAAGTAGCCCCCTTTTTCCTTCATGACAGCTTTGCACACTCTTGGTATTCTCTCAGTCTGCTTCATGAAGTGGTCTCCTGGAATGGTTTCTAATTAACATGAGCCTTGTCAAGAGTTCATTTGTCGAATGACTTGCCTTCTTAATGTGTTTGAGACCATCAGTTGTGTTGTTCAGAGGTAGGGTTAGTACACAATGGATAGCCCTATTTGACTACTGTTGTAATCCAGATTATGGCAAAACCAGATTATTTCATAGTTTTGATGTCTTCAGTATTAATCTACAATGTTGAAAATAATTAAAATAAATAAAAACCATTGACCTTTTGACTGGTAGTGTTTATCTAAACTTGCTTGCTAACTTACTGCCACACTTTACTTATTCTAACCCTAAGCATAACCACTTATAGGTGAGTGCTAAAAAAGACAACCCAGCTTTTTATCATGGGGATTCAACCCAAACGTGGGCACTACAATTCAGTTTAAATAGATAAACAACCCTGTTAGTTATAATCTTACTGAACTGTGTGTAATGAAAGTACATCAGTATGAGAGGGAGACTCTTTCAGAATCAGTTAAAAACGCCACACAGTGACTTAATGTTCAGTGGCTAAATGTTTCTTTATGGTGGTGAGTGAATAAGGCTTAAAGTGTAACAACAATGGTGTCACTAAAAAACATGAAAACTTTGTTAGATGATGGAGAAGCAAGATGAAGCTGAAGTAAGAAGAATGAAAGACAGAGGATGTTAAAGGTAGAGAGAAATGGAAAAAAAGAGCAAGAGTGAGGCATGGGGAGGTATGAATCCCACAGGACCATTGAATTTCCTTTCTTTCTCTCTGTTTTTTTCATGGTCCTCTCACTCCCAGGTCTGCACAGCTGTTTCAGGGCCGGGGGCTTCTTTCTCCAGAGCCCAGATGAAAGAGCCGCCCTAAGCAGCCCTGCAGGTAGGTCTGTTAAAGCCATTGCTCTGGCTGTCCACTGCCCAACACATGAAATAAAAAAAAGAGAGAAGGAGAAAAGGCGGGGGTGGAGTGGTGTGGTGTAGAAGATGGGTAGAGGGAAAAAAGAGGACATGAAAACAGCAGTAAAGAGAAACCCGAAATATAGAGGGAAAGGAAACAGAGGACACAGATGACAGACAAGGAAAGAAGATAGAGATGGAGAAGAGAAGGTGAAACCAGAGAGGAAAGAGAGAGGGGGGTTGTATCTGCACTCAGCCACCCCAGACCTCCACCTCCATCTCCTCCCCCTCTTCCTCACCCCACCAACCCCCAATACCAGGAATGATGTCTGCTTTTATTGACTTTGTTAAACCATTTTCAATGCTACTTCCTATGTGTTTACAAGACAGTAAATCACGCCATGTTCAGGGTGGGGGGTTTAGAGGTGAAATCCAGGGGAACATCCAAGATGCTGGGAGGGAAGAGCTTTCTGACAGAGCCAAAGACAACTTCATAGCTTTCTACCTCACGCCACACACACACCTCTCCTCATGGGGATGCCACTGTGCTTCTTTGTCTTTATAGCTATCATTTTAGTTTATCTGACAAAAGTAAAATTAACAATTTAAGACTTAGTGGATGATGAAATAGTTGTGAAGGGCCTTGAAGACAAGCTTACCCAGAGAAATAGTCAAACAGACCTGCTACACTCAACAGTTGTTAAGGGCTTCAGCAGAGAGCTTTATTTAATATCGCTGGGAACACCAGTAAAAGCCGTTATGCAAACACATTTGGGTTATGGCAAATTGGGTCTCCTTAATCACTTCTACACACCGGGGTCATTCCCAGACAGTCGTTTCATCCAGTTAAAAAGTCATTCAAGCTCCCCGCTCCGCTCAAACACGAGTAAGTACATCAAACGTCATTCGGTGGCGAAAACTTTGACTTGATTTTCCAAATTTTCTCACAGTAACAATTTTCTCAGGCGCTGGCAATGTGACACCAGCACATACACACTCACTAATATACGCAACACACTACGCAAATCATCAGTGTGTGAGAATGCTGCTGCGAGTCACTGAAAGGTAGACAGACACCCCCCACCCTGATTACCTCATTTTAATGGCACAGAACAATTACTGTCTTTCCATCCGTCCAAATTCATTTCTTAAAGGGCAGAAACAACAATCATAACACAGGCCCAGTGTAGTGCAAAGAGACTTTTTTCACTTTCACCTACAAAATTAAAAGACTAACCAACTGTCTTTGAATGATATGTACAATCTTCAATAATCTGAACTCATAGCCCCGAAAAACAAGAAATATGCCCTTGTATTCAGTCAACTACGCCTGTTAGTCAGTCCTGAATTTAAGAATTCCACTTTTCAGTATGTGCCTTTAACTCCCACATGTTTTAGAACAGCCTTTTTTTATTGAGCAGATCCTGTTTAAAAATTATGCAACAATAAAAAAAGGCACAGTCCATGCATTTTTACTCAAAAGTTACTTCACTAAGATTTTATTTGATGGATGTTTTGACAATGCACCATTGGCCCTTCAAATGCAACAGATTGTTGCAGCACATGTATTTATCTCTTCTGAATTAATTAGCTTGGCTTCCAATAAAGTCAAGACAGAAGACAGAAGACAATACAGTGCTCCAAATGGTCAGGCACCATCATTTCTACTACTTCATTTCTTATTATCTTGTTAGAACATTGCATTCACATTACTTGTGGTACCTAAAGTCTCCAAAAGTAGTATGGGTAGAGAAATGATCAGGCCCCTCTTGTTTAAAATCACTCAGTCAGCTCTGGGAGGCAGACAACCTTCTTTTTGTAATGGTAGCCTTAAAACATAAAAAAGAGACTAAATTGCCATAGCCTACCACGAAGGTCTTTTTTGACACACAAGCCTACGTGCAAACTCTGGTGTGAAAAAAGCAAGCTGAAAACGAGGCGAGACAGGAAACAGGCAATCCAACTAGAGACCACACTGCCCTCAACTGTTTCGGTGTAGTACTGCAGAGCTGCGTGGACACATCGAAGCAAAAGTATGTAGTGCTCATGTCAGCGTCAGCCACTGAAGTATAAACCAGCCTTTACTTTGCTCTCAAGAAGCCACTTTGTTTCAGCACTATTTGTGAATGCAATATATACATGTTCCTCTTCCTGCAGCGCACTGATCAGCTGTTAGTGTTTGTGTCAGACTTTCTTACAGCTAGCTTAATTATGTGGTGAAATCGGTCGATAGCCCATAGTCAGATCCCTGGCTGGTTTCTCAACAAAGGGACAGAGCTGACTGGTGTCCCCTGTGGAAAATTCACTTACTACTGACATGTTCCTCATACAACCCCGCTCCAAAAAAGCTAACTATACCTTTAAGGTTGGCCCAGGCTTTTCTTACTTTGTGCAGCTGTGCAACAACTTCCTGCAAAAATTTAAAGTCACTGATTTGAGAACATGTCTACGCAGCTCTGCAGTGTTATTTAGTAAGTTACTTACCGAGCATCAATAAAGTTATGAGTCACACCTGAAAGGGTAACTTAATACAACTGTCACACACTTTGTTGTTGTATAAGATAGCATGTGATTAATCCTCTTTGTTCTTCTACAAACAAACAAACTTTCAGAGACGATGAATATGTGAGCCGGCATATTTCAAGCCAGGTCAAGGTAAGTTAGTGGTGATGTGTGTGGTGATGTGGTTACAGGCTCATTATGTGGTTCAGGTTGTCGTAACAAAGCAGCAGTGCATAATTACAACAGGTGATTGGAGTGTCTCTCTTCTGAAAAGCCGCTGAGGTTTGGACGCTAAACTGCTCTGCTACCAGATGACACTGAGAATCACACATATTCTTTCCACCCAAACACACACTCTCTCATATTCTGTCAGTCCTCCTCTCTGGCTCTGTTTCTTCTCCTCCATGGTGTCTACCTTTCCATTGGCTCGGCCTTATACAAGAGTGTGTATTTTTATGTCTCACATTAGCAAGGAGGAATAATACCTCTCACTGAATGGTAGTCTGCTCTGGGGCCTTTTCAGACATTCAGTCACTCCTCTTCTAAGAATAACCAATGCGCGTCTTTGCCAAAAAGTTCCTCTCTCTGATTTCTTTTTCACAGCGTTTCTCTTGATTGCTGTTTTTGTACCTCATTCGCTGATACCAGGGCTTTGAATTAGTTAGCAAACTGTGATCCAAATGAGAAAAGCAGCATTGGGAGACTGAGAGAAAAGGGTTGGGATCTGAGGCAAAACTTGGATGTGTGTCAACTCTTCTCAAACAAATTAAGAGGCCAGAAAAGCTGGTAGTCTCAGGAGTAAGGCAGCAGACAGTTAGGTATGTGAAAAACTAGCATAAAAAATGATAGCTTTTGATCATGTTTCATAGGAGCCCTTTATGTAGAGTCTGGAAAATGTTAGCCCAATCCGTCGGACAGTTCACCTTAACCAAATGTCATTTGCATTCGCAGAGACGTTCCTCAATTGCAAGTAGCTGTTGGTGACTGTGGTGAAGTTAAAGAGATGTATCACCTTTACCGTGGTGGAGTAAATGTTCATAGCAGCAAAAACTGTTGGAAAGGACTGTAAGACAATCTAAGAAGTTTCCTTTAATAAAAGAATGACTAAATATGTCAGGAAATACAAAACGACGCCCCCGCTCACATGCACGAGCGCCGCTGATTCGTGACCATATGATGGTGACTGATTCAAAACCTCCTCAGCACATCGTTTGTGTTTTGCACTACGTCAACTCATGTCTCACTCAGCGGTAGGAAAACATCAAAACATTCTCATAGTGAAAGTTAAAAACACAAACAAACATGAAATGTACGCTTTGCAGGAGGCGGGCAGAACAGCAGGATGGGATTTGATTGGTTTCATAATTCGGCTCCTGATGGCAGGGATTGGTTGGTGTTTTCACAGGTTTACTCCGGCTGTAGATATCGGCTTTTTTTCACTCTTTTTTAAGAACACATTATGTATTGATTGCCATCGGGACATAAAGATCATTTGAACCAGTATAACAAATATATAATCTAAATCTGACTACCAACCCCAGCTTTAATATGAAGTAACAATCGGGCCTGGTTAGCATAGCGAAGCCTGAAGACTGGAAACAGGAAAAACAGCTAGCTTAGTTCTCTGAAATTAAAGGTGTTCATATCAGCCCCTACCTTTTTTTTTTATATATATTTTTGGCCTTTTTGCCTTTATTTGATAGAACAGCTGAAGAGAGACAGGAAATGTGGGGAGTAGAGAGCAGGGGAAGACATGCAGGAAATGGTCGACCGGCCAGGAATCGAGCTGGCAACCCCTGCAATGAGGACTGTAGTCTCTGTATGTGGAGCACTTATACCGCTAGACCACCAGTACCCCCAGCCCCTATTTTTTAAACTCTAAAAATGTAATGTGTTAAAAAGTTTGGGTATTGGTGCCAGCCTTGTTTTGGGTTGAAGCAATGACTTCCTGGAGTCACAGTGAGGTTAACAAGTGTTCACAGATATGAGACTGGAATTACTCATCTAATCTTACTCCTATAGCATGAAAGTAAACAAGCATATGTTATAAAGATATATTTATATTCCTTTAAGAACATGGACTGGGTAATAACAGGTACTAATGTATGACCTGGAGAAGAAATTCAGTATTCATCTCCGACAATATCAATTCTCTAAATGATTCCATTACAATTAGGTGGAAATAAGTTTTGATCATCCCATGTTGCTAACAACATAATGGATGGTAAATGGACTTGTACTTATATAGCTAAACAACAGCAGTAGAAATTTGGGGTTCAGTGTCTTACCCAAAATCACTTCAGCATGTGACTGCAGGAGCTGGGATCGGACCGCCAACCTTCCGATTAAAAGATGACCGACTCCACCCACTGAGCCACGGTCTTGATGTTAAAGAAAAATTATGTCTGATTTGTCTGAGAGCTCCCTCCTTTGTTTTTAGTTTTCTTAACTCATCTGGACTAAAACAAACATCCTATCAGGGCTAGTTTGCACATAACTAGCCAATCACAACAACTCTGTACAAGATCTGACTTCTCACACAAAGAACCATCACTTTGATGATAACTGTAGTAGTCATTGGACATAATTTATCAGAAATAAAGTGGACTGTTATGTTAAATAAACTGCATCTCCCTTTCTCTCTTTCTTTCCCTCACTCTCTCTCTCTCTTCTCACCTTGATGGTGCCGCCTGCACAACAGCACACACCTGCTACTGTTTTACTTTCTTCGCATGTATACTGAACAGCTGTCAGTGTATCTGTTATCCATCAAACACACTGAAAGTAATCCCCTTAATATCATTATTTATGATGTAATTTAGTACGAACATGAATAACAGACTGTTGTTTGTTGGATCTGAGTGAGTCCAACATAACAAGCTGAGTGGAGCAGACAGTTTGCAGTGACGGAGTGATGTGAGGTACCAGAGAGAGAGGCGGGGGGTTTAATCCTTTGCAGTGCTTATGCTGCTTACTGACACTTTAATTTTCCATTGAAGCTGTGCAAGTTATGGAGCTCTGGTAAAAGTTTAGTCAGGAAGACTGTATTATGCATGCTGTTTCATTCCTCATTTCACTTCATTCACTGTGCTTTCACTCGTCCATGCATGCTTCCTCATATTCCCAGCTGTTCTTATCACCTGAACATATTCACTGCGACACACCCTCTTTGTTAGCCTATCATATTACTGCTGTCTTCTTTAAATATGGCTCTCTTTCTCCAGTGCATTCATGCCATATTTGCATGTGACCTGCCATCACCCCAGGATTCACAGCTTCATCGGTTTCATCAGCTGTAGATGACATTTTCAGCTATCGTCCCTTTTCTGCCCAATCCTTGCAGTTTGATCAGCTCCACTGTCTCATCAGTCCTAGGCAACGTCATTGGTCAACACCTCCACCACCAATGTCTGGACTCCACAGGGGAATAGATTTTGCTCCTGCTCAGGGTAGACACCCTTCAATCACCCTATCCCCCTAAGAATCCAAGCACCAAAGAGACTCTGACTATAGTTCAAAATGACATCATTTCTGTAAAATACATATTTATCGTTAATGATTAACTTGTCTCTCCTGATTGATATTAAGTACAAAGACATGACTTTAAATGACTCGTGACTGAAGTAATCTGTGGGTTCACTGTGGATGTGTCATTGTGTGGCCTTCATAAAACTCAATCTCTTTAATTATCATACATGTGGATTTCATATTTAGATGTGCGATCATTCCTTATAGGGGTCAACATATGAAAGCACAAAGTGCTGGATTGGTCCAGGTGGCAAAATCACTTGTTGCAATGTCCCGCTGGAACCAATAAGGCAGGTCCATTTTCACCCTCCAAATCCCCTGCACTGGCTGAAATGACTGATTTACAGCTAAGACATTGACCAAATCCACACAATTATATAATACACCTTTCTCTTGGACAGCTGTTCTGCATGAAGAGTGCAAAAGTTTCCCATAGTGTTCACACAGAGAACATGAGCCTGCACTGACGAACACTCACAGGTAAGAAAAGATGTCCAAGAAAAGGTTTGGCTCAATGAGATTTCAACCTTGTTGGAGGCTGTACATCAGTAAACCTATACGGGAGATTATCACCTTAACTCTGTTTGACAATATGCCGAGGTGTCATGAGGATTAAGATACAAAGAAATGATTTACAGCAGTATAATGAGATTCAAGATGTTTTTGCATCTTTTTGAGTCCAGCAGTACAGTCACAGTTCTTCATCATTTCACAAAGAGCACTCTTATTGTTGATTTCATAAGTAAAATACAAGAAAATACAAGAATAGTGCAGAGTTGGTTTGCATGTCAAACCTGTTGCACCCACATATGCTCATTTATTCATGCTGCAGCAGATTCTTCTTTTACATCTCTAACATATTTCTTTGAAGTTTAATAGAACGTTTGTTATTTTATCTCTAAGTTAGTAAGAAAATGCAACACTTGAACCCTTAATATAGGTGAATGTTATACTTGTTGAATTCAAAGCTGCATGTTGTATATTTGTATGTCTTTGTGTATATCTTTGGTTGTAAGTGCCCCTCGTTTTCCCAGTCAAGTAAGGAAACCATGCCACTTCAGTGACACAAGGAATAATTACAAGTGAAATGCATGATGAAGTGTGTGAAACCACGCTGTGTAAGGAGCAGGCCGGGCCCAGGACACATTTTAGAAAATCAAACCAAAGTTATGGAAAAATGATTATGAGCAAAAGAGCATTTGTGTGCAGAGCAGAAGCTTTAGATGTTATGTGAGAACCATTCTGTCATGTGTTCACATGGAATATGTATTACTTACATGTAGGATGAAAAAGTACATCAAAGTGTGTCTCGAGGGGCCACCAAGCAATCTCCAACCATGGAATAA
This sequence comes from Notolabrus celidotus, assembly GCF_009762535.1. Lineage (NCBI taxonomy): Eukaryota > Metazoa > Chordata > Actinopteri > Labriformes > Labridae > Notolabrus > Notolabrus celidotus. Next base: position 6,830,484 of record NC_048278.1, read on the forward strand.
AAATGCAGATTTTCAACGACAAGGGAGCTTTCCTTGTAGGTTCAAATAACCAGGTGCCCTGTGAATTCAAAAACATGAAACACAGAAAAACATTAATAAGATTATCTGTTATGGTTGCAAATAAATATCTAACCTCTAAATGAAAAAACAGCATATTAACTAATAAATCAGACGTCAAAGCTTTTTAAAATGTGTTTTTTCTTATAAGTTGGTTAATTATACACATTCAACACGTTATTTGATTCTGCAAATATGTGAGCAACTTGGATATATGCAAAGTGTTTGAATAAGTATTCAGTTTCGAACTGGTCAAAGCTTGAATGCTCCGCCTGCTCTCGCGGAGGATATTGACTTTCCCGCAAGTTTAAGTATTTAAATGTAGAGGGAGACAGATGCTGCATGTGCGCTGGAGGCAACCGCAAGAAACGCACGTGTGGGAGGAAGGCTGACGTTGGAATTTTACAATCTGTGCATCGTACAAAGGGACACCTATAGCATCACTGCTTTAACTGCACAGAGAAACAAATAAAGCCGTGTTGCAGCTTTCTGGATTCATTCAACTTTTCTCAGTATAAGCATTTGGAGGAAACTCGACGTTCTTGTCTGACGGCTGATGCGTAAAGATCCGTGCGTAAAACTAAAAATAGTTGCAACTGCGCTGTCAGGGAAAGTCAGAGAGGATTTATGTCAACTTGAAGCCTGGGTGAAGACCCTCATTGGAGGAAGTGATTGACGGAGGGCGGTTTTGATGGAGCCCCTTCGGTGACAGCGACACTTCCCGGGACTTTAAGTTTGGATTGACACCGCAGCGCCTTTAAATCTTCGGGACTCTTTATTGTAGCAGAAAGCGTGGGTCCTTTACCTGCGTGGGATCCTGACAGTTTTGGATCTCTTAATTGTCACAGCTATCAGTTTCTATGTGCAACAAGAGGAAGATAAAACAGAGTTGAAATCCCCGTCAGGAGGAACTTTATTTCCGAGAGCTTGCAGCACCGACTCAGTGGAGTATTCATGAAGCAATATTTGAGCTATTACAAGATGAGGCTGAGAACATCGAGGTTAGGTTATCTGTAAGTACACTGCTGCACGTCAACAATGTATCATTTAAGATTTATTTCATCAAATTCAAGCAGCAGGTTCTAATTTTGACTTTTTCCCGCAGGTTAATTCAGTTCACGGCGCTTTGCTTTTACGCACAGGTAACTCACATTTTCACTTCAATAAAATGCATTAATGTTGCGTTAGGTTCCATAATTAAGTAACTAAAACTTAACAGGTATGCAGGCGCCATGCTTAGCGGATTATAGTTCAGCGTCTCTACATCTGCAATAGGCTGCAATAACAATGAAAACATTTTATTACAAGTGCTATGGCAATTGGCAACAATTCAAACATCTTGAAAAGAGGTAAGCTTCAGCCTTTAAGTGATTGTTAAAACACATGTGGACAGAGAAGGGCTGAAATGAGGAAAAAAAGAAGTCAGGCAGGGGTGAAAGATCATCGGTGGTAAAAACAACCTATCAGAGGGAAATGTCATCCCCGAGGGTCCATGAAAGCATCTCAGGAAAGATACAATGCATATGTGGGCCTAGACTGCGTAAACGAAAGAAAAATAAGATGGATGGATAAGTGAAATACGCTGAATGACATGATTAACTGTGAACGGGGCCTTGGCTCTTTGACTGGCATGCGTTAGTCTCCTCAAAGTTGACATTTCTCAGACAAAGTTGCAAAGTAAGAATCTGCGACATTAAAAAGTAATTTCACCTTTTAAGACATGTGTTTCCTATTGTCCGGCAGAACTCTGTGCAGTCTCCTCCTAATTTCAAGCACCATGTCACCGAGCAGAGCCGGCTGTCGGATCGGATGAGCCGCAGGTTGACACGAACCTACCAGCTGTACAGCCGCACCAGCGGGAAACACGTCCAGGTCCTGGCCAACAAGAGAGTGAACGCCAACGGGGACGACGGAGCGGTGCACGGTGAGAAAAATATGACTATAAAAGAAGTTAACCAGGGAGGAAAGTGTGTTTGTTACGACAGTGACAGCTTCTAACACTATAATATATAATAAACTACTATTTATACTCACCAAAATGTCTTAACCAACCCTTTAATAAATTTAAATATTAAAAAATCTGTTGCGTAATTTAAATACAAAGTTTGACAAATAACGCGAGAATACGTCACTAAGACTACTTCAGGAAATTACCCTCTAGATATTATGCTAAATAGGAAACTCTTTGGTGAGGTGGCTTGTATAATAACTCATTTAAACATCGTTATATAATAAATAGCTGAATGAAGGCTCACATATGTTAGTCCACTCAGGGAGGCACTTTTTATGGCCTCTGAAATGATGAAACAACTTTACTCAAAGCCCCTGTGTAAAGCTCGAGCAGTCAGAACTGATGACAGCTAAAGGCCGCCGTTTCTTACATTTCAGTGCTTTTAAACCTCAGGAAAACAATAAAATAGGACACATGCTCACTTTACAAACAGGGGAATTATTGGAGTTCAGTGGTGTGCTAAGAAGTGTTAAAAAGCTGTGCAAAAAATTGTTTTGGGTAGACTGTTGAGAAATTACTAAACCAGGAAAAAAATTGGTAGCAATTATAAATGTACTTTCTAGATTATGGCAACAAATTAATTATTTATCATGCCGATAGTCTGAGAAAAAAACACACACACACCCATCGTGAAAGAGTATTACCATGAAAAACCTTTCTTTAATCCTGAGGGGAGCAGAATCCTTGTCACCAAAGAACACTTGGTGCGTTAAGCCATCTTTCCACCACAGCCACCACCTTATAACAACGCTTCAATGCCTCTCTGAGCCTGATTTTATGAGGAATTTTCATTGCATTACAACTCAACGTATGACTCAATTTATAAGAAGTGGTGAAGTCAGCATCTTCACTTTATACCTTTTCCTCTCCTTGCCTCTCCTGTGTGCTCCATTGTCTTTTAAATTTCTCGGCCTACACACACATTCTCACAGAGGCAGAGAGAGAGAGAGAGAGAGAGAGAGAGAGAGAGAGAGAGAGAGAGAGAGAGAGAGAGAGAGAGTCAGTCATGCACACATTGGCTGCACATCCTAAGTGGGTGTCACTCTTGTAACCAGCCCAAATCTAACCGCTGCTCTGTGCTTGTGGCTGTGTCCCTGACCACAGTGTTCTCACTCTCCTTTATCCTCAGACTGAACTGCATCACAGCACAGCATTTACAGACGTTCAACAACAATCGCTCCGTGCAAAATCACTGTCATTTGGTTCTATTTTGGACGGCTTGCATACCATTGTTAAAGCTACTGGCCCATAAAAGGGTTAAGAGGGAAATTTATCCGTTTTCTGCATGATCCTGATCCACTGGTCATGATTGTTTCAGAGCCGTTTAATGCCATTTAAAGATGTCATGATGTAACTCCACTTTATTACCATGTCTAGCATACATAAAAGAATATATTCAGGAAGACGTACAGAGCTCGTTTGTCTCACTCACTGTAACATCATAATCTGCATGCCTGCACCATGTCATCTCATTAATCCCAATCCGTTTGTTCTGTGCAGCTAAACTGGAGGTGGAGACAGACTCTTTTGGAAGCCGTATCCGTATTAGAGGGGTGAAGACAGGATACTACATATGTATGAACAAGAGGGGAAAGCTGATCGGCAAGGTAATCTGAAATCCGTAGCTTTGTAGCTCAATATTACTCCAGCAACATCTTGAATTATGTTTGCTTCTCAGAAATGTTACTCCAGATTTCCAGCATATGGCAACACATTGTTGAGACACGTTGGAAGCTAGAACAAATTTGATGTTGAGATTTTTCTGTGCTGGTCTCTTCAGGTTTTGAAGGTTAGATGATTAGAAATAAAGACCTTATTCTACTTTCTGAAAATCCTAAAAAATAACTCAATGTCTGTCAACTCTTTTTTGTTCTTCCAGCGGAAAGGACGTGGCAAAGACTGCATCTTCACTGAGATTGTTCTGGAAAACAACTACACGGCACTCCAGAACGCCAAGTACGAGGGTTGGTACATGGCTTTCACACGCAAGGGCCGTCCAAGGAAGGCCTCCAAGACCAAGCAGCACCAGAGGGAGGCCCATTTCATGAAGCGACTACCAAGGGGGCACTTACTGAGCGAGAGGAGGCCGTTTGATGTCCTTCCTCTTGCTGTCCCAGCGCATCCTTTAGGCAAACGGACTAAACATTCCCATCACCAGCGCTCAGGGGGCCGCTGAGGACTGAAACCAGTGAGGGAGAACTGTGGATGAACCGGAACAAACAGAAACCACTACAAGAGAAATTAGCTATTACAGTCAAGTGCCCATACATGTTTGCCTCATTTTGTGTAATTACTGCTCTGGATTGTATGTAAACATTGTCTGTCTAATCTGTTAGCTATTTCAAATTCAGAAGGACTTTAGGACAGATGTACTTATCATATCAAAGAGGACTTAGGTACACATGAGCTCAGATATATTGTATTAATAAAAGCCTGTGGTCAGAAGTTGCTATGGACTCAGCAACAAAGAATGTTTAACAAAAAAAAAGAGTAAAATGAAGCGAAACATGGCAGCTATCTGTGGAACTTCATGTGGTCACAGCATTTAAGTCTCAGTTGATATGCCTTTAGGAGGCCGTTTTGAAGAATGTTTAACCTGTTTTTTTTTTTTTTTTACATATATGAATATATTTTTACTGTAAAAATGTAAATGACATGAAATGATGGAAATATTTATTGTAGAGTGTATATTAAAACCACTAAAGAACAGAACACATGTCACTTGGCTTTCTTCTTGGTTGTTTCCGAATGGAGAGTTAGCTTTCATTTTTGGTCGTTCTTATAAACTGTTGTTTTTTTCTTCTTCTTCTTCAAACTGGAGACCCAGATAACTGAGGGGCAATATCTGTGACAGGCTACTGAATTCAATGTGCTCAGCAAGTGAAACTTGGGCCTGAATGGCCCAGGCTATGCATTAAAAGCGATGAGGTCAGCCCACCATTTTGGACCAAACAAAGGTTACCACCATGTAGTTGCATTTCTCACGATCGCACACCGTAACCCTCTGATCAAATGGGCCCTTTGTGAAACCTCATATAAAAGGGCATGTTATACAATAGTGGGTTCGAATAATAACACGAGGAGGGGTCAGTTATCAAAAAGAAGCCAGTCACACAGGGAGGGGTAAAGGGTTGCAGGGGGAGGTGGGGGTACTGCAGGGAGGGAGAAAAAGCATCAGGGCCTGTGTGGCAAAATGTGGCATCGGCTGAAAGAGGGGGAAAGGCTGGGAAGAGGCATTCGGGAATGAAAGGGAGGCAGAAAAGAGACCCTCTTCCCAGAAGCAGCTGAGCATGACCATCAGAGGCCAAACGACAGGGGAAGAGGAAGACCCTGAACAGAGGGACTCCAGGCTCTCACAGTGCATGAGCTGGATGACCAATTTGTTAGCTTGTGTTTGCTGAAACAGGAATTTGTTTTGACAGCAGCTTGACTTCTGAACATTATACAAAATTTAACCAAAAACTAAAAAGGAGACCTCAAGGGGGATGCTTTCTATTTAGGGAGCCTTATATATTTGAGCTTATTTAAAACACAAACTCTTGTTAAATCAAGCACCAAACAATGTGAGTTTATTTTCGTCAAAAGTAAAAGAATCAGGATTGGCAACACAACAAGACAGGGTAGGTTTCAAATGTTTTCCTATTCTTCCCATCTGGAAGGAGACAAAGCACAATAGTGAGAGAGACCTGTGGTTTTGTCTGTGCTTTTTGCACTTGCTCTCCGGGTTTGGACAAGTGGTAAAAAAATGCAAGGAATCACAAGGTCGAAGCCATCTATATTTAAATGCCATTGTCTCTTTTAAAAAAGCACCATTCTTTTTTTATCCACTGTCTAAGTATTTCTGACTGGACAGTGTTTTCTGTGCTGTTAATTGAATTTTGTGGAAAAGTAGTCAATTATTTTTGAAGCATGAAACGACACAATTCTTTCTGTGCATGTCCCACACAGACTCAAAAGTAATTTAAAGAAACTCAAACGCATGAAGTACCATCTGTATATTTGTGAGATAGTAACATAAAATGAATTAGCAACAAAAGTCATTGCACCTATTTGTTCAATGTGTGTGTACTTGAAGACCACAGGGTCAGGGTGACACTCTGCTGTGAGGGGAAACAGTAACACTATCGCTTACTCACTGACCAGAGTCTCAGTAATGGCTTTCAGGGTGGCCCACTACATGCAGGGAACATGAGGGTATTCAGTTAACACAAATGGGATGTCCCGGTAACAGTGACCCCGGAACGAACAGGGATGAGGCATTGTGTGTTTTGAGTGTTTTACAAGGACATCCATGAAAGGGGGGCTGGTAGGTTATGTGACCCTCATCATAAAGGTTCATAGTTTGGTAACAAGAAGCAAAATTAGACATTTCTGTGATGCAGATTTTAATTTTCTTAATTGAACTTTTCTGTGAGAAAAATAATTTGAGGAAACATTTGTTGCTCAGCTACAAAGTGAGAAATGTCTGTGAGATTGCATAGAGTGGGGGATATTAAAACTGAATGTTTTCATATCATATACAAAAGGCAGGAATTTATTCAACACAAACTGCCCTTATAAATGCATCTCAATTAGTAAACACAATACGAGCATTTAAACATGGACAAGGAGCAGTGAAAAGAGCTTCTTGATGCAGCGATCCACTTATAAGTGAGAGCCCAAATGTGACTGCAAAATGACAAAGTGGAGTACGCCGTTAAATGCAAATAACAGAGTTATTCACCCACTCCAACAGTTCAGATTCACTGAGTTTTGCAGTCCACATCCCCGTCACTGGTCCCCTTCAGGTTTTTCAGCTCCTTTAGTAGGTCCTGTTCGAGGGTTAAGATCTCCTTGGGTTTCTTGTACTGGACAACAGAGCAGAAAAATAATCACTTCAACATTCTCCCCACTGTCCTCCTGCAAATCCCTCTCTGTGGTCATGTTGAAAAAGTGTGCAAAAAATACTTTGAAGAAAAACTGGTCTGTCCATAAACATTGTTATCATGTGAAAAAACAGCATGTGGGACAGGTGCACAGAGGAAATCTTTGAGTTCAAACTATAAGAAAAATACATCTGATTCTTACACTTTGCATTGGATTCTTCTTTTATGTAGAGAAGCATTGTTCAAACATACCCTCATGCAAGTAAGAGTGAAAGTTTTAGGGAGATTTAGTTTGTGTATTTTCATATATTAAGATTGTTGACATGATAGTTGTTGGGCTCTTTGCAATATAACATTGTAGGTATAAAAGACCCCCTTAGAATCAGCCTTTAATGCATAATTTATTTATTTTAAATCCTATGTTATGAAACATCAGAGGTGAAAATAAGAAATGTAGGTACATATTACTTCATTTGGACTTACGCTGACAATCAAAGTGTTATTGGCATGAGTGAAGCTGAGGGCGGAGCCGTCTAATGGAAGCTGACAGCGATCCAAATCAGTAATATCGAACTTCTTAAAATACCTGAGAAAACAAGGAGAGGATGTCATGGGTTTATAACTTCACTGTAGAGTAATTTGTTGTAAACAGTGCCACCTATAGGTAGCACAAAAGAATTACATTCACAAGTCAGGAGCAGTGATGACAGAAACTAGTGTGTTTGAGGACTTTTACTTTTTGTTTGAGGTTCTTATGATAATGCATCTCTCAGATGGCTCTGCAGTGACACTGAAGACATCTTTGGGGTAGGGCAGGTTGCGGATTCTCCACTGAAAACTGGTCTTTGTGTCTTTACGCATGAACACGGGCTGTGGACACAGAAACATACAAATGCTTTTTACAGACGTGACATTTACAAGTGTTTACTCTAAAAGCAATCAAATAGATATAATATAATATAAGAGAAAAACCATCATTCTAAAATCTTATTTAACAAAAGGAAACCTACGTTGGAGCAGTTCTCTTTGATCACTTCTGAATCTACAGAAGCGACAGGTACTGCATTTGGCTCTCCGACCTCTACCAGCCATTGGCCCTGAGCCCCAAGTGTGCTGTCCATTCGCAACTTTCTCACTGAAAAGCACAAAAAGATAAATAAGATTAATAAATGTATGATTTTGAAATTCAGCTTCTTGATGCTGTGTAAACTTTCAAGTCTTGTTACTTACCAAGAAGCTCGTCTGTTTTCAAGTCATACTCTTCTGACATTTCTTTACCGCCTTTGAAGAGGTAGTGGATCTTTCTTTTTCCTGCAGGTGACATTTGAACAAATTCAGTATACAAACTAGACAAGTCTAAATAAAACAGATTCAACCAACTATGTCCTCCATGTTGAACAAAATGCCAACTTCCTGAACCCAGTGTAACATATAATCATTTCCAGGTTAGAAACATTATACATTACACTTTTATTCTGTAACACACAACATTTAGTGAATATGTTCAAATGTATTTATTGTGCACTCCTTTTAAAACAACGCGTGTTTTATGCTACACGGTCACAGTTGTGTTGTTTGCTTGTTGCCTTGTAACATTGGGTTAAATTAACAGCTGGCTGAAAAGCTAGAAAAGACATCTTCGTTTTCAATTAGAATAGAAATATTTGAAGTTACTTACCATCGTGTATCAAGGCTGTTTTCTTTGATGATTTTAGGACATCAATCCAGCTTTGCACGGCCATGTTTCTCCAGGAAATATTGTTGTACAAGGCCACTTCCGGATTCAAACGGTAACCACAGCAACTGAGGGAAAAATAAAATCTACACTGGATTAAACTTAAATAAAAAAAATGATTAAAGCAATTTAAATGTCAGAACGTACGAAAATGATCATACTTACAAACATCAGATTTTTTTAGGTAAGCATTTCGCTAAAATGTCATCAGACACCAACCAGCTGACCCGGAAGTGAAACCGAACCAACCAGCTGACCCGGAAGTGAAACATTTGAATGTTGTCGTGTTTGTTGTGATTGTTCTCCACGTAAGGTTCCACTACAGGGGTACGAAACATTTTAATACAATTTAATTAGTCTCCAACTTGAATTGTGCGATTATATTTGGATGTTTGTGTAAATAAAATGTAATGTTCTAATCAGAAGAAAATATGATCCGAAACAGCTTTGATAGCGACAGTTACAAACATTAGCCTAAGCTAAAAGGAGTTAGCTACCACTTTATTGCTCTCACTTATTGATTTGCACGTGTCTATAGAGGCAGGAACAACTGTATTGTACCAAGGAGATGTAAGGTAGATTGTTATATGTTGTATGTTCAAGACAAGCCAAGACAGCCCCTGTGTTATGCTATTATTGTGTCAAAATACGCACTAACTTTATTCAAAGGTACAAAACTGTAGAATCAGTGTAGAACACGCACTAATGATGTCCCTGCAAAGTGTTAATACGCTGTAATTGTGACTGGAGAGCTTCATACTTTACTTTCAACATCAAGGGTCATGTTGATATATACAGCATGTTGAACATGTTGGTTGAAAATTTGATTGTCTTAAATGTCATCAAGTTTCAGTTTCAGTTTCAATAGTATGTGTCTACTTACACATAATGCACTAGTAATAATAAACTTAGATATGATAATTATATCAAATTGACAGGGGTTCCTTAATTTGGACTAGATGATACATCTGGCATCTTTAAACTTGATTTACATTTTAAAAGTGTGACTTACGGAGCTTTTTTGTCTGTGTATTATCTCTGCTGTTCAACTGTTGCTTACTGCACAGCTGGAAGAATACACAATAAGCAGCAGGAAAAAGAAAAATATTAAGAAACTGATATATTCCTCCAAAATGATTACTCTAAACACCAAACTCTGTTATGACAAGTGAAACTGAAAAACTGTGTTTGTTTTTTTGTTTTCCATAGTTGTAGATAACTCAATAATTCTGCTTTATGCCACAGGTCACTGGCATGCCCCTTCAAGAGAGAAGATGGAGCCACGACATGGGATTATGAAAGCCTTTCCCAAAGTTAAAAGAGCCAAAGTGTTTCAAGGGAAGGATGCTCCTCCAGTAAAGAAGAAACCAGATGAATGTGAAGTCACAGGTTGGGTCCAGTTTATGAGAGACATTTGTGTTAAAGCTTGAAAAACATGAAGTGTGTAATATTATCAGATTAAGAGAAAAACAAACCAGTGACAACACCAGTTGTACATATTTGCAAGGAAAGGCATGTTTATTTTTAAAGCACCATTCACACAAAAAGCAATTCAAAGTGCTTTACAGAGTTAAATACAAAACAAAAACCAGAATGATAACAATCAACAAAAACATACAGCAAACACTTCAAACATTTACATTTTATATGTGGCTCTCTGTACTTCTGTAACTTAACGTACATAGTAAATAGTGTTGGGTCTTTTTATTTATTTAAATTAGGAGGGATTATTCTTCTGCATTGTAATGTTTCTCTATGTTGTTTCAGGAGACACCTTTAATGGCGTCACAGTGTACATTCTGCCTGCTGGAGTAGGAAATGCCAGATGCCAGATTTTCCAGAGACAAATTCAGCAGAATGGAGGACAGACCGAGAGTTCACTGTGTCCACGGGTCACTCATGTTGTGGTGAATGACGACATGGACAGGGACAGGGCTCTGCGCCTGCTCAAAGTGGATAGCATGCCCTCTGGAGTCCAGTTGGTGAAATGCACTTGGTTGAGCATGTGCATCAGTGAGAAACAACTTCTGGATGTTTCCAGCTATAGCCTTCTTTTACCCCCGAGGTAAATGAACCAATCATGATTTATTACAAGATCTAAAGGCTGGGTTTTTTGTTTTTTTTACCTCTATCTCTGTCTCATGATGATTTCAGTCTGCCACACACACTGCACAGGAACATGTGAGGGAGTTTCTTCCTTTGATTTGTAATTTAATTTCTACCTATTGTTTATCACATGAAGTTTGAATTAATTTAAAAATGGCATGCAGATACATAATTTAAAATGAAATGAGTTGTCAGTCTTTAAAAATCTGTTCATGTTTTGTCCATTTAGGGAACCTGAAACACAACATGAAACAATTGAGGAGGTACCGAAGGTCGAACCTGCTGCAGAACGTGTTTTAGAGGCAGTGTCTGAGCAAACTAAGCCAGAAGAGATCATAGATGAGGTAGGTTTATAGTTTGTGTGTAAAAAAACAGTTTTACAATCTAGATAAAAAGTAAGATATCAACGCATAGATGATATTATTCTATTTTATCTCTCCATTTTCCTCTCAGACACTAATTGACACAGCAGAAGAAGTGAAGGGAGAGGAAGATGGGGTCTCTCAGGATGACCTAGAAGCTCTTATTTCTGGCCATCACCCCAAGGAAGAGACCCCTGGCCCAAGCCTGGACCCTGGTCCAGACTGTACTGCTCAGAAAGTGGTCTCAGGAAAATGGGTCTGTGCCCATTCCTCTGAGTCAAAAACGAATAACTTCAACAAGCACATCACAGACAAACTAGAAGTGCTGGCCAAGGCCTATACACACCAGGGGGACAAGTGGAGGGCGCTCAGCTACTCCAAGGCTGTCAACGCACTGAAGAGTTACCACAAGCCGATCACGTCATATCAGGTGATTTAACAGAGATGTTTTTCTCATGTGATGCTGGAAATATCAGCCGTGTACATACAATGGAAAGAACTTATGTTGGAGGATAAGTAGGTGCAATGCAGCATTTGCATCAATTATTTAATTCTCTGATGTTTTTTTCTTTCCAGGAGGCATGTCAGATCCCTGGAATTGGAACACGCATGGCAGACAAGATTGATGAGATCATGGAGAGCGGTCACCTGAGGAAGATAGATCACATCGGGGAGGCCGTGCCAGTGTTGGAGCTTTTTACTAACATCTGGGGCGCAGGAGCTAAAACTGCCCAGCTGTGGTACCAACAGGTAGGGCAGACTGTCATCTCTGTCAAAAATTAACAGGCATGCTTGCACTGATTGTAAACGCTTGAAGTTGACCTACTCCAAGCTTTCACTTTCCCTTTTGAGACAAGAATACTGATGACCCAAACAACGCCATGATAACTATTTTCAGGGCTCAGATAATAGATATAGAGTCTAGATTACAACTCTGGGTTATATCCTGACTGAAAATACAGATGCAAACTTTTGTTTTAGGAAGTAAAATGTAGTGTCTAAAGGCCAAAGATTTGTGATTATTAAGAAAAAGTCTCTCAAACACAGAACCTGTCCATCAGACATAGCTTGACTGTTGTATTTTTGATATACAATGCAGTACAAATCTTGTTAAAAACATTTAAAAACAACTGAAATCGATCTTATTTACAATGTTAGTTTATTATATGCATTAAAATAGCTAACTGTGGCTCAAAAGATTAAGTAAATCAGTGCCTAATAAAAACAGGTTAAAAAAAACAAGTGGAAAAGTTAGGAAGAGAAGTAAATTAATGGGATATACAGTTGTGCTCATAAGTTTACATACCCTGGCAGAATTTATGGTTTCTTAGGTAGTTTCTGTTGTCATTATGATATAAAAAGAGTAAACACAGTTGTTTGATTAAAAAATTTGCTTCACCCAACCACTAACCATGAGTGAAAAAAAAGTTTTTCTCTTATCATTCATATTCTCTGAAAAATGACCAAAAAAATCACAAATTCTGTCAGGGCATGAAAACCTATGAGCACAACTGTATATGTAATCCTGATTAAGTTTATAAAAAGGTAAGAAGTACACGGGAGGCATATCTTATAAAGATCATTCTTTGTTCCTGAATATTCTCTTTAAAATGTTCTCTTTTTTTAGGGATTTCGCACATTGGAAGACATTCGCACTAAAGCCCATCTGAGCAACACTCAGAAAATAGGACTCAAGCACTACGATGATTTGCTGGACCGAATGCCCAGAGAAGAAGCTGGCGCCATAGAGAAATTGGTAACGTCAATATTTTCAATGTTCAATCAATCAATCAATCAATCTTTATTTGTATAGCGCCAAATCACAACAAACGTTATCTCAAGACGCTTTTACAAACATAGGAGGTCTAGACCACTCTATGTCAAATTATGAACAGAGACCCAACACCAAGACAGGGTAAGACTCAGTCTGACCCCACCTTAATCCATCATGAGCATTGCACATCGCAGTATTTAGCTAGTTACAGTGGTGAGGAAAAACTTCCTTTTAACAGGCAGAAACCTCGAGCAGAACCAGACTCATGTTAGACAGCCATCATGCCTCGACCGAGTTGGGTCTGGAAAGACAGATAGAGGGGAGTAAGAGAGAGAAGTGATAGTGATGAGACGAGTCGTAGAAGCTGTTGCCGCTGGAGTCCAGCACGTCTGCAGCAGGAGGACGTCTACGGCAGCTCAGAGGAATCTACGAGACAATGGAGCTCAGGGACTCCAGAAAGGTCCATGGTTAGTAACTTTAATGGGACGGGCAGAGTTAAAGTAAGTGACGAGGGGGTTGGCATCTTTCGGAACTTCAAAGCTATGTTTAGCCGAGTATTAAGCGGTAAGATGTCTTTGAGAAATGTTCCACTCAAACCCTCCGAGATTCTACGGCAGAGAACGTAAAGTAGGAAAAAGTTTGTTTCAGCTTTCCTTGACTGTAAGATAATGGAGAAACCAGTCTGTGTTCTCACAAAGTGGAGGATCCCAAAGGAGAAAACTAACTCTTGAATCTTGCAGCGTCTTAAGTTGGCCAGATACCTGTTCCCTCCAGAGTGCTGAGTACAACGCTTGCTGTTTTCATATTGTATTTCTCAGATTTTCTTTTTCCTGCAAAGCTGCCAGATACAAAGTGCACATCAGATAGATGACTTGAGCATGTGTACTCCCTAAGGCTTGTCAAAGTAATATGTGATGCTTTAGAGAGCTTACCTCAAAGGTTTTGGCTGAAAACAGGGAAAGGGTTACTTGGTTGAAAGTTAGACGGGTTTGTTTATACAAGGGAACACATTAGGTCAAGACTTTATTTGTGTTATTGGGTAACCAAAAATATTATAAAAGCTCTACTGCTCCTTGACTGATGATAGCCTCTGTTGTGTGTCTTATTTGGATGGGATATGTGCAGGTGAGAGATGCTGTCCATGCAATAGACCCACACCTGGTGGCGATGGCATGTGGCTCCTATCGTCGAAGGAAGGCCACATGTGGAGACGTTGACGTGCTTATAACTCACCCTGATGGCAAGTCCCACAAGGGCATTTTCAGTAAAGTTCTGCAGTGCCTCCATGACAGCGGTAAGCTAAATATGTAAACAATTTTTTTTAATAACCAGCGGCCTACGTTCCATTAAATAAACTAAATAAAATCATCTTATTTCAAAGGTTTTTTGACGGACGACCTAGTTAGCCATGAAGAGAATGGGGAGCAGAAGAAATACATGGGTGTTTGCCGGCTTCCAGGACCTGGCCAACGCCACCGCAGACTGGACATCATAATAGTGCCCTACAATGAGTTTGCCTGTGCTATCATGTATTTCACCGGCTCAGCACACTTCAACCGTTCAATGAGAGCCATGGCAAAGACAAAAAACATGAGCTTATCAGAACACTCGCTGAACAAGGACGTAGTGCGTCAAGGTACCTTAAAAATGTACGCCGGAAGTCCTCTTACTACACAGACAGAGAAGGATGTTTTTAGTCTTTTAGGCATACCTTACAGGGAGCCTCATGAAAGGGACTGGTGATTATAATCCAGTCACTTCGCCAATCACAATGCCTTGTTTGCTTTTATGGAAAAGTCATGACAGTTATGAATGTGGGGAACTGCTTTTATGCTTAACAAAATGAAATGTAAGGATGTTTTACTGCTTAAAAGATCACATTTGACTCCATGCAATATTAATACTCCAAATTGAAGGGCTGGGTTTACTCAAATGTCAAAACACATTTTTGTACTCAACCACAGTGGTATCTTATCTGTCCCCACGTGGTTTTGGTATGTAGAGCCTTCGACACCAGGAACAGTTTCTTCAGCAGATCATCATTGATTAGATTCATATTCTTAAAGAGAAGTTGCTGTAAAGTGTCAGTCAAATGTCACTTTGAAACAAAGGAGAGCCATCTCAACTATAGCAGATAGATATTAAAAAGAACCTGCAGGGTCAGGTACCACTTTGGGTTACGGTGAAAATATGTGTGTAAGCAAGTTAGATGGAGTGGACAAGCTATTTTTTAAAAGGGAATGATTGAAGGCAATGCATATTAAATTATTATATTAAAAAAGCTAAAGCATGAATTATTTTTCTTCTTGTGTCTTCATTATTAGATGCAGATTACTTTAATTATTTTAAAAGCTGATGTCATATCGTGAAAGTTCTTTTCTTGTTTTCCCTTTTATCTTGAATGAATTTTGAATTTATATCAGAATCAGTGTTATTGTCACTTCCTAGTACACGCATTGGCATACATGGAGGCGAGATATTGTGCCCCACCATCAGTCATAGAATAAATAAATTAAAAGGACATCAAACAAAACAAGATAGTAGACAGCTAGTTGGAGCTAAAAAATAAAGTGCAGGTGTTGAGTTAACCCTCCTGTTACCCTCAACTTTACTAACATCTTTTGTCCGTGGGGTCAATTTGACCCCAGCAATTTAAACCTCCAGAAACTGATTGTTACCCAGGTTTATATGTTAGGTACTTTATGTTTCTTTATTTACAATAAAAACAGCCCTTTAAATAACATAGATTTCAAGCATAAACACAATTTAAAGTTTAGAAGGACTTTATTTGTAAAACAGAACATCAAACTGCTGCAAGTTTGTCATGCTCTCGTCTTCGCCTTGTTTCTGTGTTATCAAATGTATGACACAGGACACATCATTGAATGTCTTTGGAGACATGGTGACTGGAAATATTATATCTCAATATAAAGGTTGGCGGTTCGATCCGAGCTCCTGCAGTCATACGCAGAAGTGTTTTTGGTTATAAATGACCTCAATATCATCCAAAACAACCAAAACAAATGTGTGTATAATGTTAACATTTTTTATGTTATATACGGTTAAAACAGCCTGGGGTCAAATTGACCCCAAGGAACACCAATGTGTACTTTTTTTTTTCAGGAAATTGGAACATCAACATTTTAATTTTATATTTTCCCAGTTGTCCCCATTAAATTAGGAAAAATCATGAAATATGAACCCAAAAAATGATGTTAGTCATTCATTTAGAGACGCTAAACATTGAAAGGGGTCCAATTGATACCAATGAAGTGAAAATTCATTAAATCAGATCATGAGGATATGAATTCTACGGTGGCCCTGAAGGACAAAACACATTTACAAAAGATGAAAAACTTTTACAAAGTTGGAGACAAAATTTACATTTTGGGAAAATGTTTTACATTTTATAAAACAAAATTACATCAGCAAAACACTT
The DNA here is from genome assembly GCF_009762535.1 of Notolabrus celidotus. Taxonomy (NCBI): domain Eukaryota; kingdom Metazoa; phylum Chordata; class Actinopteri; order Labriformes; family Labridae; genus Notolabrus; species Notolabrus celidotus. The sequence continues at coordinate 6,846,833 of NC_048278.1, forward strand.
CTACCAAGGCCAAAACAAATTTACATTTAAGAAAACAAATTTACAAAAGATGAAACACTTTTACAAAGTTGGAGACAATTTTACAAACGACAGAACACTTTTAACATTGAGTCTGACTCCTTTTAGTCTGACTCCGTTAAGCCTGAGGCTATGTGGTCTGAGGCCGTTTCATCTGGATTCTGACACATGATGAAGGTTTTGAGGAGATATGACGGAGCTTTTCCGGAGACATGATGCTTTTTCAGCTGAGGTCTGACACCTCACTCTGAGACCCGAGGATGTCCTAATATGTAAACCAGGGCAATTCAATTAAATATTTGGTTGGGCCGGATTTTCAGACTAAGGACATGAACTGGGCCGGACAGTGATCAAAGTTAAAAGAAAAACAAATAGATAAGATTACAAACACACTGGATGTTTATTAACGTAATGCCACATCCAAAAGGGCATAATCACAATAAAAGAGCAGCACTTAAACTAAAACTATGCTGAAATACTACTTCTTTACATTACAGTTGCTTTCAGGCCACTCAAGGGTTGCTTTTGGGCCGCATGTTGCCAGCGGGCCGCTAATTGAATAGGGCTGATGTAAACCATGTCGCTCCGTTTGGTTTCTCTCAATCAAAACAAACTAAATGACCCCTCACTCGATCACTTCCGGATCACTTCTGGTATTTGGTACATTCCCTTTCCGTAAAAATGAAACTTTAATTTGTTTCAGAAAAGGTAAAAGTGTTTCCTCTTAGGTAAATTTGTTTTCTTAAATGTAAATGTGTTTTCTTAAATGTAAATGTGTTTTGGCCTTGGTAAAAGTGTTTTGCTGATGTAATTTTGTTTTACAAAATGTAAAAATGTTTTCCAAAATGTAAATTTGTCTCCAACTTTGTAAAAGTGTTTCAACTTTTGTAAATGTGTTTTTTCCACTGTTTTGAACATGTGTTCCAACAAACTTGAGACGAGGAATCCAGGAAGATAACAAGGCCATGCACTTGAGACGCACCGATCATTGATTGGCCAGCTTTTCCCAGCTGGCTCGCTCCATCCAATCCTCGGTCAGTCCGCAAACCAGTGGCCATCAACTCCACTGAACGCCCATCACGTTGCGCACATGTATCGGGTCGAGGTGACCACGCCACACCCAGCAGACCGAGGCAGAGTGCCTGTGCTGGAAGAAGAACGGCTTGTGTAACAGCTGTATCAGCCAGTGGCACCGACCAGTTGCGCCAGCAGCAGCAGCAGCTCCTCCGTGCCTTGTTGAAATGTCGAGTACGCAGAGGAGGCGGCGCATGCAGCGGCCTCTCGGCGCCACAGGAGCCGAGGAATAGTTCAAGATACTCGGACGTAGTTTGTGAAAAACAGTGTTTGCGTGCGTATGATTTTGCCGACGCCTTAGCCACTTTTTGGAGGAATGAGGGGCGTTTATTCGGCTCTGAGGATGGGATTGTTTTTGCATGCTGTTGGCTCTGTCAGCCCCACCGAGTCCGCAGCAGACAGGGTAAGCTCTCAAAAACAAGCTCTGTCTCTCAAGGCTGTTAGCTAGCTACTTTACCAGCTAAGTTGGCAAACTTTCTAGTTGTACGTCTTTTAGCTTATTTAGCATTAAAAACAACCAGCATTACAGCCTAGTATATCGACTGTTGTTGTTAAATGAGTAACTGTGACTTCAAGTGTGCTGTCAAGATAATGTTAGCTCAATAAGTTCGTGTGTTAGCTGCTGGAGCTAACGCAGCTTCATGAGTCAGGGCCTTGCTCTGTGTTTATGGTGAAGGGTTGACATTTTATCCACAAGAGAGTTGCATAAACATCGAAAGTAGTTATTCAGGTATGAATACAGCCGAACCGGTGGACATAAAACTATGTTAGCACTTAGCAATACATAAAAAGCCCATTAAGAGTGAATGGAACTTCTCTGTTTAATATCATGTTATAAATATCAACAATAATAAGACACAAACATGAGCTCTTTGGCTTTTAACAGAGGTAAACATGTAGGAAACTTTGACAACAATGTTCCCATGAGTAATATCAGAGCTGCAATACTTTCTATTTTTCCTCTCATTGTGTTATTAATCCACAGATACTTTATGATAATAAGACAACCAGTGGTGGACAAAGTACATGGCTTCATTACTGAAGTCAAAGTATAGATCCTCCAGGTCTGACGTTACTCCAATACAAGTGAAAGTTGTTCAGTCAGATGATTAGAGAAAATGCCCCTCCAAAAACATAAAAAAAAAATCCAACATATTTAAAGGTACTTTCACCTTGAAATAAGCAAAAAAGACATCTGCCAATAGAACAAGTGAAAATTTGCTTGGTAAGAGTCCTTAAAAAACATTAAAAGTAGTTCTTCAGGTATGCATACAGCTGAACCGGTACACGTAAAACTGGGTTAGCACTCAGCAATACACAGAAAAGCCCATTAAGAGTGAATGGACCCTCTCTGTTTAATTACCACGTTATAAATATCAATAATAAGACACAAACATGAGCTCTTCAGCCTTTTAACAGAGATAAACATGTTTGAAACTTTGACTACAATGTTCCCATGAGTAATATCAGAGCTCCAATAATTTCTATTTGTCCTCTCATTGTGTTATTAATCCACAGATACTTAATGGTAATAAGACAACCAGTGGTGGACAAAGTACATGGCTTCATTACTGAAGTCAAAGTATAGATCCTCCCGGTCTGACGTTACTCCAATACAAGTGAAAGTTGTTCAGTCAGATGATTACTTGAGTTAAAGTCCTGGAGTACTTTCTTTTAAAAATACTGAAGTATTCAAAGTACTTTTTAAGATATCTCTAAACGTATTTTCACAAAGCATGAGTGCAGTCTAGAACACGAGTGTACATTCTGCTCTGTTCTGTTTATCTAGTAACATGATTTCATATCTAAAAAGTCTACCATGAAATATAAACTAAGTTACTACAAGCACAGACAAGTTTCAAATGTTCCTCTGGAATCAAAGCAGTGTGTTAGCTCCAGACCTCCACATGCTTTCTAAGTTAGATGCTGATGTTTTGTAGGCTATGATGAAGTTTGTGTGGTAAACAGATCAGAGATTTACAACAATACAAACAATCATTCTTTATTTCAAAACCTCAAACGTGGGTTTAAAATATGGCCGTGGTGCTCAGGTAGAGAATCATCATCCTTCTCGGCCATAGCCATTATCACCACGACTAAATGAACGCACTGATCGTTTGAAAGAACGTTTGATCTGTGTTTGCATCTGCTCTACGCTCAACAGAGGTACGGCTACACCACTAAGACAAACCAAACACAAGAACTCAAACAGTTTACGGTCTTTGGGGTCTGATTTCAGAAAAGAAAATTGATCAGCTGACTTCAAAGCTAAAGTAGAGAGTATCTAGAGCACCGATAGAAATGTAGTGAAGTAAAATGTGTGATATTTGTCTTTCAAATGCAGTGGAGTAAAAGTGATAAGTTCCCCCCAAAAATAATACTTGAGTAAAGTACAGATACTCAAAAACTGTACTTCAGTACCGTACTCAAGTAAATTAACGTTGTTACTGTCCACCACTGAAGACAACCTAGTTTACAGTAGGATTGTTTCTTTAGCATCATGATGAAGCTGATTATACCTCTGCATTAAACATTAAGCCACCTTGACTACACAGTTTCAATATGAGTGGATTCCCATTGTAATCTCTGCCGAGCAAAGCAACTTTTAAATATTTGATCATTCTCAGAAGCAACTTTATGAGTCTTCAGGGATATTCTTTGATGCCTTTAACCTTGTTGAAGTTGCATGCTGAGGTTTCACTATAACGCATGATATTTGACATGACTACACAAGCAGTTTGAGTGGGTAGGTTGATGTAATAGGATGCAATGTAGTGGGTATGTTGTACTTTTCCGTTTTGGCATTTAAATCAATATTAGGTGACATTATAAAGAAAGTGGTATCAGAGGCATGTGGTTGTTTCTCTTTAGATCTTTTGATTGTCGCCAGGGTTTCTCAATGTTATGTTGTTAGTTTCATTTTGTATGTGTTTGTGATTCTGTATGGTTGCTACCTTGGTCAGGTCTCTCTTGTGAAATAGTTTTAATCTCAAAAGGACTTCCTGGTTAAATAATGTAAACAAAAATAGCACAGGTTATATTTAATCAGTTATATTTTTAACTAGGTAGCTGGTGAGGTTAAATATGTCTCCCTCTTATTCTCCTCTAACTAGCTTTCAAACACAGTCTCAGATGTGTGTCTAACCCGAGTCTAGTCCTGCTGGAGGTTTCTGCCTGTTAAAGGAAGTTTGTCCTTGCCACTGTAACTTGCTAAATGCTGCAAAGTGCTCTGCTCATGGTGGATTAAGATGAGATCAGATTGAGTTCTGTCTCTAAGATGGGACTGGATCTTATCCTGTCTTGATGTTGGGTCTTTGTTAATAATAGAACATAGAGTACGGTCTAGACCTGCTCTGTTTGGAAAGCTTCTTCAGATAACGTTTGTTGTGATTTGGCGGTATATAAATAAAGATTGATGATGATCTTGATGATGTGGGGCCATAGACTGTAAAAAATATGGACGTAGTATCCGTGACGTCACCCATCTGTTCCTGAGAGCTGTTTTGAAGCAAATCGACGGCAGCAGCCAACTAGGCAGAGTGTGACGTAGTGTGAGTCTCTTAGCCAATGGCTGTGTGTTCCCGACCGGGAGTCACGTCAGTCATGTCCTTATTTGGGCAAAACTCATAATCTTAATATCTTCTTAACCGTCATGTTAGAAAAAAATTCACCCCCCGTACAGTGTGTGCCATTAGAGAGATTAGCGTTGTAGGGCGAAGCCGTTTTTTGAACCAGGCTGTAAACATGTTAATTAATGCTGCAAAGATCGTCTTTTTCCCATTCATATCTATGTGGTTTCCGGTGTTTCTGCAGCCAGCCTCAAGCGGATTTTCGATGTATTGCAGTTTATATCACTTCCGCATTGGCTTCATCGTTTGAGACCGGAGTTTTCCGCTTGTGTGGGGCATGCACAATGAGCAGATGATTTCATATGATCAAATTGAGATATACCATCTCTTTCATGTGCTATTGGTGCTTGATCATTCATCAAAAATAATGCATAACAATGCTTGATCCTTGATATGATTGCATTTTGCATTTTTTCCTCTGCAAATTTGTTTATTGCAGATCAATCCGAACTATTTTGTTATAAATAGAAACAGTGTTGTTATTATTTTCCTTTGACAGAGTAGGGATTGATATGTTTTCATTATACAATTGTGAAGTATTTTACTGCCACAAGGGCTGCGCAAATTTATTGTTATGACAAATAGAGGTATTGGCAATCAAGACATTGAAAACGTTTACATTTATTGGAATTAAAAAGGAGAATATTTAATGTAAACAATCAGTGCTTTCTAACTCAGCATGTGTATATTTTACCTGTTGGATCTGGGCCTTGGTGCCAAAGCCATTTCCTTTTACGATATTTTGATGCACTCTAGCGAGATATCATGTACCTTTTAGATTAGTTGGTGATAATTCAGTTGTAAAAAAGAAACTCCCTTACCTTTCGGTTTGTTTTGGATTCAGCAGGGACATGTTGCAAACACAGGTGTTGTGTATATCATGAAAAACAGGATTGTAGTCATAGGAAATGTGAGTTATAGCGAATATGCACTTTTTAATACTTGACTTACTAACACCACTTGTAATTGATAGAAGAATATTGAATAATGTGATTGCAAATCACAATTTTTTTTCATATCTGGCAGGCTTGGTGTCAGAGTTGCTGGTTGAGGGCTGAACCAAGTGGTAAACATATGAGAGAAATTTTGTCAAAGGAAAATAAACTCAAGTTCACTAATTATAGTATGAGATGTATTTGTTTTTAATTTAATATATACACTACCAGTCATGTTTGGAAACACCTTCTCATTCAAGGGTTTGTATTTATTTTGATTATTGTAAACACTGTAGATTAATACTGAAGACATCAAAACTATGAAAGAACATATATGGAATTATTGAATGAACAAAAAAGTGTTAAACAAAGCAGAATATGTTTTATATTTTAGATTCTGTAAAGTAGCCCCCTTTTTCCTTCATGACAGCTTTGCACACTCTTGGTATTCTCTCAGTCTGCTTCATGAAGTGGTCTCCTGGAATGGTTTCTGATCAACATGAGCCTTGTCAAGAGTTCATTTGTAGAATGACTTGCCTTCTTAATGTGTTTGAGACCATCAGTTGTGTTGTTCAGAGGTAGGGTTAGTACACAATGGATAGTGCTATTTGACTACTGTTGTAATCCAGATTGTGACAAAACCAGATTATTTCATAGTTTTGATGTCTTCAGTATTAATCTACAATGTTGAAAATAATTAAAATAAATAAAACCATTGAATGAGAGGAAGTGTCCAAACTTTTGACCGGTAGTGTACATAAAACACCTTATTTATATGGTATACGTCCCTGTGTTATTTCATACCACAATTGACATTGCAGAGAGGAAACATTTGAGATTCTATACTTGATGCTATAACTGTGATGTCAGCTTGCAGTCCTTATATTTGCTGAAAGAAAGAAGGGTCAGTCTCAGTTATTTCGCAGGACTTTCATACAAGATTAAACCAAAAGGGTGGTAATGAGTAGTAATGTGCTGCAGTGGGTTCATATATGTGTTGAAAGTGTGAGATCCATCGCTATCTAAATGGCCAGCTTAAGAAAAATACACAAAGGTCACAAACTAATCGGCTGAAGAGGGTTTTGATTTCACTTCAAAGATAAGAAGAATACAGTCACTATAGCTATCACATGTTTTCCCCTCATGTGTTGCTTAGCTAGTTATCTGTTATCATTACACTCGTGTACGTTATCCATAGAGTTACGACACATCACATATTCACAGGCCTTTTTCAACATTAAGTTAGAACATTGAGGGCTAGATCACATTTGGAAGCACACGTTTGTTTTTTGTTGTTGTATGTAAAGCTGAACAGATCTGGAGGCAGTAGTTGCTTCACTCAGCCCTGAGCTGTATCTGCTGTTTGCATTCACCCCTCTAAACTTCATACAACACACAGTCAGCTATATTTTATCTGTTTCAGCTTTATTGTTACCAGTGATCCCATGTTACTGTCAGACGTTATGATTAACATTTCTCATTAGTTCTCATCAGCGCTTCACGGCATAAATTTTCCACTCCATTATATTGTCAAATAATCGGACACTGTGATTTATTCACGAGGCTGTCCCGGACGCTTCACACTTCTTTGTTTCATCTCACAGCTGTGAGAAACAAAGGCGCATCTTTGATGGTTTGGTATTTAACCCCGTACTTAGACTGTAAATATGTAAAGTAGAGCTACTCACTACAGCCACATGACGTCATGGGGTAAATAAAGGTAGTCTACATAAGTCCTCCTCCAACACAATCAGTCAATATTATTTATACAGCGGCAAATCACAACAACTGTTATCTGAAGACGCTTTACAAACAGAGCAGGTTTGAACTGTACTCTATGTTCTATTATTAACAAAGACCCTACATCAGGGGTGTCAAACATGCGGCCCGTGGGCCAAAACCGGCCCCCCAGAGGTTCCAATCCGGCCCGCTGAACGACTTTGTAAAGTGAAAAAATTACAGAGAAGATATCAATTGCAATTTTTCAATTAAAGTAACTACTATTTTAAATTTGTTCTCTGTGGGTTGCATACAATCATAGTGCTGACTAGGGATGTACATTTTAAGTATTTTCCGTGATCGATTTTTGGAAATGTTAACGATCAATTATCGATTAATTGATAAAAAAAAACATTATTATTCTTACCTCAAAAACAATGCCAAATAGGTTGTTTTCCCCCTAGATTCTATTTTCTACAGCAACAACATGCATCTAACGGGATTGAATACGGGCACACGTTTGACACGCAGAATATCAACGATCAGGCTCATTAAAATATTCTCCGCGGACATAATCTTATAAAGTGAAGGCTCATAATACTAACAGAAAAGTACTTCAGACTCACAGTGTCCAGTTTTCTGTCTCCTCGTTCTTATTGAGAAAAATAAACATGTGTATTCGGTCAGGTGTCAGCCAGGAGCCAACCGGGTCATAATCAGTCCCGCTGGAGAAAAGCCCAGACGGCTCTGATGTTGCTGGTCTGCAAACGTAGCGTACCAGAATTTCCCACCTGTCTGTTGCCTTTGTATCAGAGGTGGGAAATATCCTGTTTAAAGCTGTCAACCTTTGTGTCCGTGTTGTTGTTGGCAGCAGTTTTGTATTGATCCTCTTTTAAAAAGCGCACGTGGAGACCTGACGCACAGCCGCAGCCGCCAGCTGAGCGTCTCCGCTGTGCGCAACACCTTTAACAGCTGATTCACATCCAAACATGCTTTAAACTTCAAACACCTCCCTGATAGATGAGTGTAATATGAGACCACGTGATGTTTGTTCCACGTGAAGGAAAATTGATAACAAAAATGTGTGTTTCGAGTAATTTCTTAACAATCAATTAATCGATAATCGATTAATTGTGGTCATCCCTAGTGCTGACTGAGCATTTTTTTCTCAAAGTGAGAAAAAAGATGACTTGCTGTTTGCATAATCCGGTTGAGATTCATAGACTTTTTTGGAGCACTATAAGATGATCCACTAACACTAACACTACACCCCTGCATACAACACTGTGCAGCAAGCAAACTGTTCATTCTGGAGCTGAGGGGTCCAAAATAATCAACTTTATCTTCTTCATTATTATAATCTCTCTGTTCTTTTGATGTAAAACATTACACACTGTGTCATGTGAATGGGTAACCTGTGTGTTTGGTGTGTTCTCAGCAGGTTTCAGGGCTTAAAGAGTTAAATATTCTGTCCCACTATGAGACTCATCATGACGAAAAATACAACAGCTGTTTATGCAAAAAGATTGTTCATTAAATGTGAACATTTTCAGAATGTATTTGCACTTTTTTGCACTAAAACAAAGGAAAAATTTAGAGTTTTCATTATTTATACGTTATTATGTTATGATTTTGCTGGTCTGGCGCACTTCAGATCTATTTGGGCTGTATGTGGCCCCTGAACTGAAATGAGTTTGACACCCCTGCCTACATCAAGACAGGATAAAATCCAGTCCCATCTTACAGACAGGACTCAGTCTGATCTCATCTTAATCCACCATGAGCATTGAACCTTGCAGTATTTATCAAGTTACAGTGGCAAGGACAAACTTCCTTTAACAGGCAGAAACCTCTAGCAGGACCAGACTCATGTTAGACACACATCTGCTGAGACTGAGTTGGGGTTGGAAAGATGGATAGAGGAGAATAAGAGGGAGACACATGTTTACCCTCAATAGCTACCTGTTTAAAATCATAAGTCATCAAAATGTTGAGGAACCTAGGAATAAGTCCTGCCTGCTGTGATGTGAATGTGTGCCAAGCCGAGACAGCTCATAGGCTGAATTCAGACCGACCCAGTGCTTTGTGTAGAGATGTGTGATTGTATCCATGTTCCTGAATGTAACCGCACTATTTACCCCAACTATATGCAAACCTTTTCCTGCCAGCTCCATAGTAACACTTCTGTAAGAAGACTGCATGAGCCAGTGTGCAAACACAGCACAATAAGCACATTTCTCAGGGGGAGGGAGGGAGAGAGGATGCTTTTATCGCGCCACCTGTGCGCACATAAAGAAGTTGCTTCGTAATCATCTCTGCTTGCTAGTTTGCTCTTCCCCAGTGTTTGTTCACATTGTGAATATGGGCTCTGTGGTGTAACATTGATATCAAGGCAAAAACAGTCGTAGCTTCAGACTCTGCTTCCTCTGCCATCTTGGATATCTTGTTAACAAACCACTGCAGCATCCTTTAAGTGATGTCCTGCCTCCTCAGACGACCTCGAGGAAATGAGCAAGTCCATATGTGTAAAAGGCTTATGAAACCAACCATCATTAAATAACACAAGTCTTCTTAAGATACGAGTTAATACATCTATATTACACAATCACTCATTTATTATTCCTGTAATGGCAGACAGCGCAGTCAAGCTCTTGTTCCCACTTGTTTTAAGTTTCATGTTCATCTGTGTTTTTCCTCAAAGCCCACACTCAGAATTCAAACAGAAAAGAAATAACAACAGGGTTCCCGCACGTCCTTGAGAACCTGGAAAACAGCTGACCAGTTTTCCAGTCATGGGAAAAGTATTAGGAAGTATTAGGAAAACTACACACTGCACCTGCAGGCTGGATGACATTAAGGGGACATTACAACTGTAGTGACCGAAACTTCAAATAATGAAATGAATATTTTGTTTCAGGAATTAAGTTTGAGTCACTGTGAGCTGCTTACTTTAGTTTTTATTAGGTGTGAAGATCACCGTTGCTTTGGTCATGTCATGTTATAAAAAGATGAATAATGTTATATTGGTTAGTTGCTGAAGTTGATGTGCTAGATAGCTTGTTTCATGCAAAGGTTTATGGTTTGTGATTCAACTCTGGCTCTAAGCGCTGGTTTCAAATATGTGATAGGACTTGTTGGAGGAGTTTGATAGCGAATGGGATGCTGTGGTTTAAACTATGAATGGCAGCCGAACCATGAACGAGTCCAACACTGACTAAAGCTGGTGACTGGTGCTACCTTTCATTTGCATTTATAGTTACATTTCTCTTGGCACCATTAAAGACCCCAGTTAATGATACTAATGTGGAAGTGTTATAAACTGCAATTCATCGAGCGTACTCTAGAGGCTGGCTGCAGAAACACCGGAAACCACATACACACCAATTCAAAAAAGATGATCTTTGAAGCATTAATAAACATGTTTACAGCCTGGTTCAAAAAACAGTGTCAGTCTACGTAGCTAATTTCTTTATCGGCACACACTGTACGGAGGGTGAATTTTTTTCTAACGCAACGGTTCATAACATATGAAGATTACAAGTTTTGCCCAAATAAGGACATGACTGATTTGATTGACAGGAAGGAACACATAGCTGTTGGCTAGGAGGCTCAAACCCCGCCTCTTTACCTCACACTAAGGCTGTTTTTGAAACGGCCTGCTACATACTACCTACTACTGTAGTATTCAGTAGGTATTGCCTACTACATACTGCGTTTGAATTTAGTCTGTAGTCTGACTGTTCTGTTCGATCTGTGTTGCAGTATGCTGCGTCAGACGTCACTGGATTTCCGGGTTTCGGAATGCGGAAGTAAACCACGTCCAGGCTGATAGAGAAACTGCTTTTTTAGCATCACTTATGATTTAAAAAGTTAAGAAGTAGTTTATATGTAATTTAATAATTTTCACAGCACCTAAAAACTGAGTTCCCCCATCAAAAAAGATGAGGAAAAAAAGCAGAACGAGCGCTGTGCATTATGGGAAACAGTACGCGAGGCAGACTGGTCTGATGCACACTGAGAAATTTCCCTGAATCAGTAGACATCCAGGGAGTTTTGGCACACTGCAGATTTTGCTCTTGATCACATACTACATACTGAATTTTGGCTAAATCAGTACGTACTGCTAGTATAGTAGGCGGTTTCGAAAACAGCCTAAGTTAGGTTGAGTTCAGCATTACCAATATGGCTCCCACGACGATTGGCTTCAAAACAGTGCTTCAGGAACAGATGGTGACATCACGGATACTACGTCCATTACTTACACAGTCTATGTACTCAACTAAGGCTTTAACCGTCAGTGTGAAACACAGTTTTGTTTCTGTTTATAATCTGTCATTCATAAATTCAATAGATTGTTGATTCAGGGTTGCAGTGAAAGGAACAGATTGATGTCTGTGCACGATGTGTTCCTGTCACTGAAGATGTCCTGAAAAGTGATCACTTGAAAAGAGTGGGAACCTTTTAAAAGGTCTTTCCTAATCATGGAAACTTTCTCAAAGGATAAAAAACGTTCAAACCATCAACAAGTTTTAAGAGTTTATCATGAATGTTCTGCACAAAGTGTCTGTTTCAGATCTCTTGTATCATGAACTTCAACTCTTACTCAGCAGCTTCAGATTTGATTGTAGTCATTTAAAAGCAACAGCTCGACTGTGCTAACCTCTGACGCTGACATGCATACAGCATGTTCTAACTTTTTTTGATACAATCAGGCCGTGTCAGGTTGTTGAACTGACCTCTGAGGAAGATGTTCTTCAGGGGAATGTTTGGTATGAATGATTGCTCGAGATGCGTCAGCGGTGTTTTGTTCCTTGGTGTAACCTTGTTGGCTCTGAAAGAACATTTTCTCTGTGTTGCAGGGTAGAATGATAAGTAAAGAAGGAGTCAGCAAGGTCTTACTGTGCATGAGCTAACTTGCCAAGTCCTTCAGGTCAAGTGGATCAACTCTGACTGTGCAGTCAAGAACTGACCTGAAGCCACTTATCTGCATGGACTGCATTTGATAGTCAACGAGCTGTTCTCATTGTCTGCTCTTTTCAGCAGCTTCTCATTACTTACAGGCTTAATATCCAATGTAGCGATAGTTTCTGGGACGGTAACCAAATCTGCCTTAATCTGGTGGTACAGCATGAGAGAGCAGGATTGTTTCAGTGTCACCTTTTTGGATGGAAGACTGGAATCCGGTCGCTCCAGATTCTTTTCTCGGTCACCGTCTGTCTTGCCAGAAAGTAAAAAGTGACACTTACTTCGGGGTGATCTAAAATTACCAAGACCCCTTAAGGTGCAAACGTCGGATTGATATCCTGCCATCATTTTTTTCCCCCGTTACACAAGTCTGTTTTGTGCATTAAATGGAGCGCCTTTACTTAATGATGGCCTATTTCCCAAAATCCCAACCCCCGTCTGTGCTCGGCTATCTTTACGCAGCACAGGCCGAGGACCCAAACAAACTAGATGCTTATCGGTATCCAGTTGCAAAAAAAAGAGGTCAGCCTGCCAAGTGGGTAGCATGTGGGGGAGAACAGTCAGTCAGTCAGTTGCTGAAGTTATCAAACAAAATGTAAGAAGAGGACATGATGTGTTTATTACAGAGGAGGATCTGTCGTTTCTTGAAGTGAGAGATGATTAAAGACGATAAAGAACAGCTGCTCACGGGTTATTCATCCATCATGTTTGAGGTTGAATGTAAGCAGTTGTTTTTGGGCTGATCTGGTCCCCCTTGTAGCGAATCATTCTTGTGTTACCGCTCTGTGTCTCAGTGCCATCGTCTCCCGGCCTCACTCAACACACCTCTCACCGCTCCCATACAACCTTATTGTCCCGCGGCGGCGGCTCAGCTTGGAGCTCACCGTCCTCTGCCTGCTTGGAAATTTCCGTAGAGCAATCCTTGTCCACTGTTTGGGCCTGGAGTGATGTAGGTGAGGGAGTGTGTGTGTGTGTGTAGGGAGGGTGGAGAGAGAAAGAAAGAGAGAGACAAGAAGTTAGGGGGAGAGAGAGAGGGGGGGGGTGAGAATATGTTTCAGAGCTGACTTTTTCCTCTGTGGGATTATGACCTAGCAGTGGAGGGACTTGTCTGGGATTTGTGAACTCTGGATCATCATGCTTCATCATCTGGGACCTGCTCTGGTAATCTACAGGGATGAATTGCACTTCTTAGGCTTGTATTGTGTAGATTTTGGTAGCACTGTAATTAAGATGATTAAAAGAATAAAACATTTTGGACATCTTTCCCGGAAACCGTCCTTTCTTTAGGGAGCTTTTTCACAACTCTGATTTCTTGTCTTTTGGCACCAAATTTCCTAATCTGTATCCTTCCTCAACTTTTCACAGCTTTGATGGATTTGCTCTTTGGACAAGTAGTTGCTAATTTGGGTTATTGACGGTTAAAGCATGCAGCAGTCTGGAGTGGAGACATATCCACTTAAGATTAACAGGACAATTGTGTCAAACATTGTCTGATGTTCTTAACGTTCTGTTCAAGCCTCGGCTGAACTTTTAAGGTAAAACCGTATTTGTTGATGGGCGACACAGTGAGGGGTTCTGTGCTGGCTGTGGTTCAAACATTTTCACTTGATATGGGCTTTAAACACTGATGAAATTCTAGCAGCTTACCAGCACAAGTGGTGCAGACTTGTTTACTCCAGATTCAAAGCTAAGTATAAATGTTGGCTAATACACGGCTGCAGTAGGTGCATTTCTTTTTGCATACATACCCTTAATCTTTCATTTGGAATAATAAGATGTGTCCTGAATCTGGAGATGCAGGTTAAAGTGTTTTTAAATATGAGAATGATCTTTTCATTTTACATATTCAATGAAATGACTTTGGCTAATAGACTGCTTGTTGGACACAAAAGGTGATTTGACTTCACAATGAGATATTTTCGTATATTTTCAACTTGACTAAACAAATAAACGTATTATGAAAATGACAAACATAGTAATTGATTATGAAAATAACCATCAATTGCAACCCTGCTGAAGTGTCCACCTTAATGATAATCACGTGACACCCTGTTTTGTAGTTTGTTTTACATACACATACATTGGATTGATTTTTCCTCAGTAAATCACCTGTTTACATTGAATTTTTTAACATTGAATTTTGACTTTGAATTTTGGACGATGAAAAATAAAAGTGAAAAATACTTTTTGAAAATTTAAAGCCTTGAACTCGATGACAAAAAGTTTCAGACATATTCTTTTTTATTTTTTTTTAAGTTATGTTTTTGTGCATTTTTGCCCTTTAATGATTGGACAGCTGAAGAGAGACAGGAAATGTGGGGAGTAGAGAGTGGGGGAGGACATGCAGCAAATGGTCAACCAGTGACCTCTGCGACGAGGACTTTAGCCTCTATACTTGGGACACTTAGACCGCTAGCCCACCAGCGCCCCACAGATACATAATTTCAATGCAAAAAAAAATCAGTGCTAGGAATTCAAAGGCTTAAAAACTTCAAAATCTGATGAGACTGATTTACTTCCATAGAAATACCGTATTACAACCAGACACCAGTGAAAACAATGAAAAATTGTACTTTTAAAATGAGAAAATATTCAAAGTGACTCTTTGATTTTTGCTAAGTGAACAAATATTTGCATATTTGAAAATAATTGCCCATTCCTAATACACACCTGTAGTATGCCAGACTACAAGTATTCTTCTACTAATGTCCCGTGAGCATTGGATTATGGGACTAGGTGTCTAGGATGACTTCTGTTGGACACGTTTATGTACGATAGTGGAACACAGTGTGTCCCAAACTGAAGAAATGAACTACACTACCAGGCAAAAGTTTGGACACACCTTCTCATTCAATGGTTTTTATTTATTTTAATTATTTTCAACATTGTAGATTAATACTGAAGACATCGAAACTATGAAATAATCTGGTTTTGCCATAATCTGGATTACAACAGTGGTCAAATAGGGCTATCCATTGTGCACTAACCCTACCTCTGAACAACACAACTGATGGTCTCAAACACATTAAGAAGACAAGTCATTCTACAAATGAACTCTTGACAAGGCTCATGTTAATTAGAAACCATTCCAGGAGACCACTTCATGAAGCAGACTGAGAGAATACCAAGAGTGTACAAAGCTGTCCATGAAGGAAAAAGGGGGCTACTTTACAGAATCTAAAATATAAAACATATTCTGCTTTGTTTAACACTTTTTTGTTGTCTTTGATGTCTTTGGTATTAATCTACAGTGTTTACAATAATAAAGATAAATACAAACCCTTGAATGAGAAGGGGTTTCCAAACTTTTGACTGGTGGTATACATGGTGAACTAGCTGGACATAACTATGCCAAAAACTGATGACTGTGCATGGCAGTTTGTGTTACTACATGTAGATGAATTCCATTTAGCTGATTCAGTTTGATGAAACTTCTGTAAAGTTTGTTAGTGGGGAAACTGGAATGAACTACAGCTTTTAGAATGTGTTTAGATCCAGATGTAAGAGCTGATGAAGCCTTGTTAAAGAGAACAAACTGGTCGTGCCTTGTTATTGGGTTTATGAATATTCCTCTGGCTGTAAAATTCAACACATGTTGTTATTATTACATGTTTACATCTTGTTTACGACGTTGAACTTACATGAAAAACTGAATTTTGTGAAGATAGAACAAAACATTTAAAATTGAAAATAATACATCTTCAATTAAGAGGACTAAAACAAACAACTCCATGAATTGTAGATGTTCATAGTTTGCATAGCATGCCTCCTGCAGTGATTTGAGATATAATCTGTAGTGCTCCAAAAACAAAAACACTCCTATAGTCTAAGTTAACACTTTGAATCTTTGTAGATGATGGCTGAAGTAAAATAGAGACATAATGTGCTAAATCTCTTGTGAAATCCCATTTTTATCCTTCACTCTGCTGATCTTGTTTTTTCTTGTTTTGTAGCTTTTAAAAAACTGCCGACTTCACCAGTTCTGATTTATGCTGTGTCATTGCAAGTAGCCAAAATCCTTTTTCTTTCAAGTTAGACTTTAAGGCGATTTATTGAAAGTTATTTCCTTTTTAATTCTGCATCACTTTGAGACACTGAAGTGTGTTATTTCATCCAATTACAGATACAAACATGAAACACAGAAGGCAACGACCTCATCATGGCGTACTTTTGAAAGTTGGGATGAGGATCAAACTTTAAAGTATTAAAGTGACTCTGTTTCTATCTTGCAGAGCCTACTGCACTGTGAAGGTGTTAACAACCAGACTTACATCTGTGAGTCGGGACACTGCTGCGGGGAGTCTCAGTGCTGCAGCTACTACTATGAGCTCTGGTGTAAGTGTCTTGCTTCCCTTTATTCTGGTTTTGTCTTTAACCCGAAGAAGCAGCCTTTGATAAAATGTCTTAGTATACACAGATACTCTTTTATTCTACTGATGCTAAAGGCAAACAGAGAGTAGTAATAAAGTCTATCTTAAAGCAGATGTAACCTCTCATTAGCAGGGAGGGTCTGTAGTTTCAGTATCAGGTGAGACATAGATAGCAAAGGGCTGTTTGTCAGAAGAGGGAGACCTTCCTGCTTCATGTGTTACCACATCCCCCATGAACACTAACTTGCCTGACGTGTCTTACTTTTAATGGAACCTGTGTTAAACTAGTTACGAATGAAAGGCTCAGCTGTTTAGACGGGCTGACATGGAATGTGTATCCTGATGATTGCTTTGTTGTTGATGCACAGGAGGTGTTACTGACTGTCAAAGACAGTCCCCAGATAGAGGACCTAAAGTAACCCCAAAACTTCGTTTTAAAGCCTTGAACTTACAGGATCCCTTCAAGGGAACATTGAGTTTCTTTGGTGATGTATTTGGTATTAATCTAAAAAGCTTGAACAATGGGTAGCGTGTAAAGTGATACCTGTTTAATTCCAAGTGGATGAAGTAAAAGTTGAGGCATTAATCAGCAGAAATGTAAGCCATGCAAATGAACATCTTTGACTAAAGATCCTCAAACTATCTCAAACATGTAACATGTTTACACATGCTGAGTAGATTAGTGTATAATAATGCAGCCAGAAAGATCAAACTCTGCAACATATAGTTCAGTATTTCTAGCTTTTATAAAAAAATAAAATAAACATGCAGTATAGAATAAGACAAGGGATGGGCATTTCAAGCCAAAATACTATTCGATAATCGTTGGCATCTATTCAACTATTATTCAAATAATTTGTGACAGTTTCGTCAACCAGAAGCAGGTCGAGGTGCTGCTAGTAGTGAGCATTCACAGCGTCTGTCTCTATCTTTACGTCAGTGTTTCTGTGACGCGGCGGGTGTGTGTGTTTACATTTTACAGTCATGCTCGGTCTCTGGAAATCCGTGTGAAGTAGTGTGAGAATCAGAAATTGAGAAAATCACAGCGACTGTTGCTAATGTTTTCTTCTTCATTTGCTATCTATTGCAGTTAGCATTCTTCTTGTTACTTAATGCAGTTAGAAAACTGCTTTAAGACCATAGACTGTATAAATACTGGACGTAGTATCCGTGACGTCACCCATCTGTTCCTGAGCGCTGTTGGAAGTGGAACTCAACCAGTCAGAGTGTGACGTAAAGAAGCTGGGTTTGATCCTCCTAGCAAGCACTACATGTTCCCGACTGGGAGTCAAGTCAGTCATGTCCTTATTTGGGCCAAAACTCGTAATCTTAATATCTTCTGAACCGTAACATTAGAACCCCCCCCCCCCCCCCCCCCCCCGTACAGTGTGTGCCGATAGAGGAATTAGCTACGTAGACTGAAGCTGTTTTTTGAACTAGGCTGTAAACATGTTTATTTCTGCTGTAAAGATCGTCTTCTTTGAATTGGTGTGTATGTGGTTTCCGGTGCAGCCAGACTCAAGCAGATTTTCGATGAATTGCAGTTTATAACACTTCCGCATGGGCTTCATACTTTGAGACCGGAGGTTGATGCTTGTTTAAGACGCTCTATAGCCACCGTCTGCCGAGAGTACCGTATTACAACCAGGCACCTGTGAAAACGATGATACATTGTACTTTTAAAATGAGAAAATATTCAAAGTAACTCTTCGATTTTACAAAGTTAATGGCTATTCGAATATTCAAAAAGCATTGTCCATCCCGAAGTAAAACTAACTAAAATGTTGGTGTTGTCCAGGACCGCAATAACGTTGTGGTAGCTGCAGAAGCACAACTAATAGAGGTTAAATGGGCCGTGGCCTAAGTGTTCCAGGTCTAGTGTTTCATTTTCCCTTTTCACCAAAAAAATACATTCTTGGGATCAAACTGTACAACGATTCTTACTTGTTGAATGTTGTTCACTAGCTGTTGTCCTGTTTTTGAAACGTTACAGATCCCTTCACCCACTGACGATAGATAAGTGTGAAAACAGCCTTAAATCTGCACAGTGAGCACAGTGAAGGTCAGACCTCCAAGTGAAGTAACAGCCAGCAAAAGGAAAAAAACAGGAGGGCTGTAATTATGTTATGTAAAGCTTTGAAAGTCATTCCTATGATGTTGAACAAGTTTACATGTTCTGTGTTGAAGTGACATGTGTTTTAAGTGCACCATTACATGTCCTACTTCTCACTCAAGAGAAACCTACATCTGTAACTCACTGAACAGACTGGCTGCAGAAAGAACCTCGTACACTGATACTGAATTCCTGCATAATTTACCTGTCACCTCATTTATCAGCCTAAGAAACCTGCTGTGCATGTAAAGTTGACTTTAAAGGCGTTGAATATACCCTTGAATGTTTGTTTGATAAGACGGAAAGTAAGCCACTATCAAATGCACGGCAATAATGTCAGTGCAGACATGACTCCTAGATTACAATAATCCCTAGGGGTGTAAAGTTACACAGATTCATACCAAACTGTTTCTGAGCGGCACTCCTGGTGCAGTGCAGATGCATACCGAAGCCTAAAGTTAATGCAGCCTGTCATGTAGGATGCTGAAACATTAGTTTTGTTGACTTTCACAACAACTCTCTGCAGATATACAGATTTGTATCCTTTTTTGACCCGTGATCAACACTGTGTGTTTCAGTAATGGTGAGAGGCAGAGCAAGCAGAGAGTGCAGTCATCAACTATGACACAATCGGGACATCTCTTGAGAAAAATGTGCATATGAAGCCTCTTGCTGGGAAACAATACTAAAACAGGCCTTTAGTTAGTATTAGGGATTTAAATTTCAAGTATTTTCCATGATCAATCTTTGTAAATGTTAACGATCAATTATCGATGAATCATTAAAAAAAAAAAGCGTAAACGTTATCCATGACAAAAACAATGCCAGATGCGTATTTTTCCCCTGAATCAAATTTTCCGTCATGACATACAATGTATAGAACTGACGTATCGTATTGAGGTGTACATAATGTAAAATGCTGAATATCAACTTGTGAAGCAGGCTTATAAAAATAACCTCTGCAGACATACAGTCATAAAAGTGAAGGCTCAGACTTCAACATGTGGATTTACTGCAAAAGGGAACTGAACAGAAACATATTTCAGACTCACAGTGTTCAGTTTTCTGTCTACTCGTTCTTATTGAGAAAAATAAGCATGTGAACGTGGTCAGGTGTCAGCCGGGAGCGCAATTGGGTCATAATCAGTCTGGCGGCAGAGAAAAAAAGCGCTCGTGGAGACCTGTCACTCGGCCACAGCCCCCAGCTGATCGTCTCTGCTGTGAGCAACACCTTCAGTCAGCTGATTCACATCGAAACATGCTTTAATCATAAAACACCTCCCTGATAGCTGAACCAAATATGAGACCACATGATGTTTGTTCCACGCGATAGAAAATCCAAACAAAAAAATTTGTTTGAGTAAGTTCTTAACAATCAATTAATCAATACTCAGTCACCAAAACCACTCCAGTTTACCTGGAACCCCTCATCCAGGTCTACTGCCCTTCTCGCCCGCTACGCTCAGCCTCTGAAAAGCGTCTAGTGCTTCCAGCACACAAGGCCTCAAAATCAAAATCACTAGCTCGACTCTTCTCTTCTGTTGCCCCTAAATGTTGGAATGAATTGGCCAACTCCATACGATCTGCAGAGTCCCTCTCTACTTTCAAAAGACAGCTAAAGACCCAGCTCTTTAGGAAGCACTATGCACTTAGCTAGTCTGTTCTCCACTGTTGTCCCCAGTGACAGATCATGTCTTCCAGCTACAATTGACTCACACTTTCCTGCTCTACTCTGGGAATCTGTGTTCAGCTCTGGAGTGACCCAGCACTTGGTACTTTGGTCATTATTGTGGTGATGTCAATTGTTGATGATGATAATGGAAGGTCTTAAATTGTTTGGTTGCTTCATTGTAGATGTTCCTTATTTTGAAAAAAAATATAAAAAATTCCTTACTTACTTTTGTGCATTGCCTTCACACTGCTTGGCAGTACCTTCACCCAAATGGACTTGAAGCACTTTGTTACTCGTACTGATCTTCTTTCCTCTTGTCTAGATCTTTGCTTGTGTTGTTCTTGTTCTCGTATGTACGTCGCTTTGGATAAAAGCGTCTGCTAAATGACATTGTAACATTGTAAGACTTGATTAGTTGTCGACATCCCTAGTTAGTACCACTGTCATAAAGTCTTGATTCCAAAAACCTGGATTTAGCAGGGTAGCTCGTTTCCAGTGTAGGAAACAGTGTGTGTGAACTCGACCCTGGGAAGTTCTGACATGCAGACAGCAGAGAAGCAGGAGAGGGAAGCTGCAGCTACACCAGAATGTGGTAAAAAATTCAGTATAGTAGTTTAAGACGGTCCATTAACTTTTTTAAGGAAATGATTTGCGACTTCAGTCCCAGAGAATGATTAGCAATGGCTAAAGATGATTATGAGGCTATTTGCAAGATATGCAGAAGAGTGTATTTATAGCTAGACATGCCACACTTGTTTAAAGTCATATGTTTCTAACATCAGTGCTCTGAGTTTGTAAAATATGATGTGCTGACGGCAGCCTGTCCGTGATAGGTGATGTGTTTGCTTCTCCACCCCGTCCATGTGAACACACTCAGGGTGTCTCTTGTTCGACTTGTCGTGTTGATAACCAGCCTCGTGTGACGGCTTAGCGCAATCTCATTTGTCAAGTTAATGAAGATGGATCAGGAAAAGATGTCTGGGGTATGTTGACCTCACTTCGTAGCATAGGCCCCGGTGAGATGATCTCCTGCCAACATGAAGGTTAAGCTAATGCACATGAGCCACATAGCCTCACGTTTGGTTGGGTTGGCTGCAGCTACTCAACAGACGGTGCTGCTGCTTTTCAATGAGATCAGGCTTCAGAGAAATGGTGAGCTTATTGAGCATTGTTTATGGATGGAAGGACCATGATGGATGGTGGCATGGTACGTACTTTATCAAGTATACCTGGGAAGGTCAGGCTTTGTTGTGGTGGCATTAAATGGATGGGACTCATTGGATGGCGAGCTAATACAGGAAGGAACTTTGGATGAAACTAGACTTGAGAGCTGCTTCTACCTCAATCAGGCCTCAAGCCATCCCCCTACTGGTGTGGTCTGGTTCAACTAAGCTATCACACTTTAGACCAATAAGTCAAGTCAATTTTATTTCTAAAGCACATTTAAAAACACAGCAGAAGCTGACCAAAGTGCTGTACAATACATACAAAAATAAGAATTAAATCAATAGATCAAATAAATTAAAGAGACAAACAAACAACAAGGAGAGCACATCATTGGGATTGAAACCTATTCAGGGTGAGAGGACTCAAATGCTAAAATAGCAAAGTGTGTTTTGAGGCGATTCGACAGAGGGGGGCGGCCCTAATTGAGAATTTATTTTGACACATGCTTATTTTTCTCAATAAGAACAAGTAGACAGAAAACTGGACACTGAGAGTCTGAAATATGCTTCTGTTGAGTTCCCTTGTTGCAGTAAATCCACATGAAGTCTGAGCCGTCACTTTTATGACTGTATGTCCGCAGAGATTATGAGCCTGCTCCACACGTTGATATTCAGCGTGTTGATCGGTTTGAACACCTCAATACGATCCGTAGCTGTTCAACACTGTCAGTTATAAACATTGTGTCCTGAAGGAAAATTTGAATCAGGGGAAAAAACGCTTTTTTTTTTAAGGGAAAACGTTTCAGTTTATTTTATTGATTGATCGATAATTGGTCGTTAACATTTCCAAAGATCTATCACGGAAATTTACATCCCTAATGCTGATAAATACTGGCAGTCTTACACAGCTTTGTCTCTTTTTGGAATTAAGGTTGTAAATGCTGAATTGTAGAAATGATGACTGCACAGCACCAGCAGAGCTCCACTGTACTGAGTAGCAGATTGTATAGTTTACATTCCTCTTTTCCAGTGACACAGAAGGCCCGGCCTTTAACTGCTTGAAGTGAAGTCTTGACAGTTTTCTGTGTTAATTTTTATACAAACACAGTGAAGACAAAGTGGGCTATTTACTGTTAATGCCTAACTTCATTTTTTGACCCTTCTGCCTGTTTTCATACCTAATTATAGCTGGGGCTGTTTCACAAAAGAAATCCTAATATATGAAAAAAGCATGTTGTTTTTGAACAAATTGTGCTGTGGCTTTTGTGTCATACACCTTTTTGCCCTATGATGAGTATGATACACTAATTTGATTTATTTTAATTATGTCTTTTTTTGTCTGTATATTGTCCACATTCATAGAGAGAGAGCAGAAAAAGACAAAGACGTATCCTGACCAAATACAGGCTGAGTGACCACCAGCTACCTGTAGAGACAGGGAGACACAGGCAGACATGGCTGCCCAGAGAGGAGCGTCTATGTGCTCACTGCTCTACAGGGGACATAGAGACAGAGATGCACTTCCTCCTTTGCTGTAGCAAGTTCTCTTAACTAAGAGATTCCCACTGCAGGGAAATTACTAAAATAGTACCAAACTTCACAACATTAACCCCAGAAGAGAAACTGTCAGTTCTCCTGGGGGAAGGGCAGCAGCTCCTCTGGCTGCTAAATATGTGTCTGCCTGTCACAGCCTGAGAGACGCACCATCCCATAATATCTGATTTTAGGTGAAGGTTTTATGAGCATACCATCAAGTGGGAAGATTGAGATATGCTGTATGGGTGACACCATTGTTTTAATGCGTATAAAATATGTAATGAATATATATGTAATGAATATATATGTAATGAATATGATATGTAATGAATGTATGTAATGTATGTGTATAAATCGTATGTGCTTTGGCAACAACATGTCTTTGTTCATGCCAATAAGGCAAATTGAATTGAGCATATCCTATGCGTTAGAATCCACAGCACTGCACACACAGTTGGGCTTTGGTTTCTCAGTGTGTTTGAGCCAGATGTTGTCAGTGTTTGATCTTCAAATATTATGTTTGTGTTAGCAGCAGGTGCCTGATGTTACATCACCACAAGCTAGTACAGTATTCTGTAACAGTCCCACTGTACATTGAAAGTAATAGTGCTCGTCCTCCTCTCTTGTCTTTCTGCAGGGTTCTGGTTGGTGTGGGCGATTATTTTCATTTTGAGCTGCTGCTGCGTGTGTCACCACCGCCGCACCAAACACAGACTGCAGCAGCAACAACGACAGCACGAGATTAATCTCATCGCTTACCGTGAAGCACACAACTACCCCTCTGTGCCCTTCTACTTCAGTAAGTCATCGTCTCTCAGCTCATTGTTTTGGTTTTCAAGCCCAGTTTGTTTGTTTTTTAAGCGTCCATTCAGATTTAGAACAAGTAGTTTTAGCTTTTCATTTCCTTTACCTAGAAACTGTATAACCCAGCTTCTTTTCATAAAGTTTACTAACGCTGACTCATTATTAGTCCACCGGTTCAGTGTATCAGCTGTTTTAGTTGCTGGTTGTTGAAAGAGAAAGATTCAGTTTAACTTAAAACAGTTGAACGCGTTGGTTTTGGCTCATATTAAATGTATGTGCTGGGATGAATCCTTGATTCCACGCAGTGTCAGAACCGTCAATGTTTGCATGCCCCAGTTTTCAGGAAAGGGCCGGTATTGCTCTCTTGGTACCTTGCCAGAGTTGCAACACCATCACACACAACAGCCCTGAGCTCAGAACTGACCCAGAAATCTGGCTTGTTTTGTCACAATTTTCTCCCTGTTGCGTAGAGAATGCTTGACCAGTGATCCTTCACATTGAGTCTCACTGATGTTAGTCATCGAATGGGATGTTAGCTATCCAAATAACTGCTGCTTGTCTTACGGTTGTGTCTATATTTATGTTTTTTTCAGTTGTACTCAAACTGTGTTTTTCATCATTTCCTCTTCAGGGTTTCTGCCAAACTACCTCCTGCCTGACTATGAAGAGGTGGTCAACCGGCCTCCAACTCCTCCCCCTCCCTACAGTGCCTTACACACAGGCCCCTCCTCTGTGGCCTCAAGTCCACAGGCTCCTGAACAGCAGGAAGGACACTGTCCAACCACCCAGTCCACTGCGGTGGCCCCGGTCTCTGACAGTCAAAGTTGCAGACCCAGCACAGATGAACCACAACCCCCCACCTTAGACTTTCAGCCAAAGCCTGATAACAAGCCCCTGCAGACAGCACAGGATCCAGGAAGGATCCTGCTGTCAGATGGGGTAAACAGGGAGGGATATACAAGCCAAGAGAAAAGAAGTGGAAGTGGGGATGACTCCTGCAAGGACCCCCTACTGAAGGACCTGTCAGAGGGTTGTGCTGAGGACAAAGATCGTCTCGCTATTGGAAGGAGGAGGAGATTCACAGGGGACTCTGGGATTGAGGTGTGTGTTTGCAGCACACGTGGGAGCAGCGGCTTTAGCGGAGCTGGAGGGACGGGCCACGATGGCAAGGAGCTGAAGGAACTCGAGAGCCTGCTGGGGCAGGAAGGAGAAGACGACAGGGAGGGGGAGGAGGAGGCGGGCGATTTCTGCGACAGCTGCGGTCATCGAGCCTCCTTCAGTGTGGAGGAGGAGCAGGCGCTGGGTGGGCAGGAGAGGCGGGGTGCACGTGGGCCGTCAGCACCTCCTCAGCCTGCTAACCAGGTGGGCAGTGCCACGCTCCACCCACCGGTGTGCCTCCTACTCCACACCATCAACGAGACGGAGGGGCCGCACCACAGCACCAGCACTGAGCCACAAGGCTGAAACAAGCACACAGATAAACACACACACACTCAGATCTGTGTCACAGAGTGAAGGAGAGAGCACTTGATCCAGAACATGGAGGCTTGTATCTGAGCAAGTGTGTCTCATTGAAATACTTTCTCAGTGAGTGTTTATATGAATGTGTGCATCTTAGATAAAACAAGTGTGGGAACAGGAAGTGGAATCTCAGCTACAAATGTTTGAGATAAAGTTGTTGAGAAAGCCTGCCACTCCCCACAGAACGGTGGCCTTAACCTGTGTATTCTGGGTCATATTTGGGAAGTACAAGCCCTATAACAGCCTGTGGCAATTAAGACTTCTCACACTGCACACACACACACCTTCAGTTGTCCTTCTTATGCAACAGAAGCTACTGACACACAGTTAAAGATATGATAGCTGAAGCTTTGACGTCAAGATGGGACAATCACTGCCCAGGCTGAACGCAGCTCACCTCAGCAGGTGCTTTCAAACATTCTGCAAAGCTGTTCTCTGCAGGCAGGAAACTACGTAGAAAAGAAACACACAGCACGAACATTTTGGATGAGTGCAATGTGGAGTCGCCACAGTGTGTGCTTTTGCAAACTGATACTGAACAGGGACACTAGAACAAGACTGTCTGGAAAAGTCCCGTTAGACTCATGCTTCTTAAGTGCTTTTTCAGCGATTCAAAACCGCTTAGCCTCGTGTTTCTGTTGCTCTCTATCTGCTCTGCTAGTGATAGAGACTAATAAGTGCATTAACAAATCTTAATGTCAGCAGTTCCTATTTTGCACAAAATGTATATATCTTTGTAAAGGAAGCTTTTAGCTCAAAAAAATCAACCTAGATTCTTACTTTCTGAAAATCAGTCTTAAATCGCAGTTCATGATCACTCTCTGAGGGCTTGATTGCAGCGTCTGTGAGCAGTGGACCTCTGTGAATTGCCAGTAGGGAATGCATTAACTTCATATCGCACACAATCATTTTCTAAAGTTAATTGAATGAATGTTCGCAGTACGTGCCTACCCCAAATGAATGCAAAACTCTCATGAACAATGATGCGCATCAGAGACTGTGTGAAAGCAGGTACCAAAACCAGGAAAAGAGCATTAAGCTATTTAGAGATTATTAACGAGATAGGCAACATCAGACCTCAGACTTTTGTGTCAGTCACTTGGATAGATTACCACCTTCACCAGCTTTACAGTATAAAAACACAAACATTAACACTTTTGTATTAGATTTTCATATTCAACAAATTTACCATGCTTTTGTTTTGGTATTTATTCAACAAATATTTATAACGCCTTCCTTCACTCGCTGATAGAATACGGCTTGTTATCTGACTTCTATGAATGGGTGACTGCACCAATCTTCTGCGTTAGATCTTCATCATTTAAAGGATACTTCCAGTTCTACAAGGTGGTGATACCAAAACAGCATGTGTTGTTAAGCAAACAGCCAAAGTTTGCACACATAAATAGAAGGTTTTCTTTTTTTAGCCAAAGTAGCAGATTCAGAACAAAATGTTCAACCGTTGAGCCCTGCTGAGTTGAAAAAAAATACCTCTTTGGGGATTAAAGAAAGATGAAAGATAAGACAGCAGAAGCAGAGATGAGGAATTCAACTATCAGATAAGGTAATAAAGCAGTTCTGTTTTTGAAAGAGGCATTGTCTTTTTAAGAACACACAGTTCTAGTTAACAAGCAATATTTACGATGCACTACAGAGAGAAAACAGACCAAAAAGAAAAACACTCATTATGATTCTGAAAAAGTTCTGTTCAGTCTCAGAAGTTTGAACTGCCTTTTGGAGCGGGGATGTTTTGAATCCAATGTTTGATCCACATTTTACGAGACATGTTTATTGATGATGAATGTGCCAGTAAAAAAAGCCACTGATAAAAGAAAGACAACGTTGTGTGAAACTTTTATAAAACGGTTTGTTATAAGAAACATTTTATTTCCCTGCTCTCTGATATTAACTGGAACTGCCGATGCTACGTGCCTGTACTCTGTCTGGCAAATGTTTTTCTTTATTTCCTTGGTGCACTGTAAAAAAAAAAAAAAAAAAAAAAAATGCACACATTGCAATGTCTTGAAAAGCACAAAATTTCAGCCGATGGTCTTACAAATTGACATTCTCCCCTAAATCTCTCTAAATCTCACAAGTTGAATTGTAATGAACTGTCTGTGTGGACAGTAAGACGCCTAACTTGTACCCCTGAATTCCTGGACACACTCTAAAGTGCTTTATTTTCATTCTCTTTGTGGTCTGGAAAGTACCATAGTGTAATTGTTGTACATTCTACATGTAGTATCAAGATGAGCTATTTTTCATATCAGCTGAATACTTTGAAAATGATATAGAAACTGTAGATAATTTCAGAACCACTTTATATTTTCAAATAGTGCATCATATTCTGTAACAAGTTTGTAAACCAAATGGTTGCTTTCATAGTTCTTATGAAATCATTAGCTTTATTGTTATGGACAGATTTGTATTATGGGTATTATTTTCTCTGTTTAAGAGAAGATGTAACTTCTTTTGAGACTTATCCTGAAGTTTTGTGAAGGGTACGTTAGACTAACACGACAGTAGAAGACTTGATAACAAGATCAGGGGCCTCTCACCAAAGATGTTTTTTTTTTCTTCACAGGTGTGTGTGAGGTGGTTTTGCACATATTCTTTGAATGTTCTGATCATAAGCCATTCAATTAAGACAACCAAGATGGATGTATGTTCAATAAACATGCCCTTTTAAATTCAAGATGGACTCTTGTTGACGATATTGAGTGAGATGACCTGTTTGTGTGGGGTTATATATTTGCACGAAAGAATTACGCAACATTTTATTTGGACTTTATTGACTATCAGAAAAAGACTAAAGTCAGACCTAAACAAGAGGATGTGCTAAAATGCAAATTTAAAAACTGCATGAAAACAAAGGACTGGATGAATTATGGCCCCATATTAACAGGGATTACATTGAAAGTAGTGTTAAGTGCAAAATAATACTTTTTGATACCATGCCTCGCAGGAAACTGCTCTAAAGTTTAGCAAATAGTAAATACAGAATTGTAAAATTAGTGATGAAGGATGTATCAAAATAGTCTTGTCAGATTACACTGGTCCTGCAGGTCTGATCTGTTGTTTATCAATGTGCATCAAACTATTTTAAGATTGAAGTGACCTGACACTTTCTCTGTACAGCTTTAACCTGTCACAGCTGGTAATCCCTGAGAATATTTAACTTGAAGGACAAACACTTAAGTAATTAAACAAGACTCTCGTTCCTGAATTTATGGGCGTTGCATACTGTTTGGAACAAAGATAACACACAATTCAATGGAAAATAACAATCAATCAAGCTTTATGTATATAGCACCTTTCATACAAATCAAATGCAACCCAAAGTGCTTTACAGTGATTGAAAAATAGGAAAGAAGCAGAAATAAAATAATGGCATAAAGACATTAAAAACAAAATGGATTTAATAAGACTAATGCACAATGACAACAATAAAATATGTGTAACAAAAATAAATTAAATTATCAAATTAATATTAAGAATATAAATAGTTAAAATAAATAAAGTGTAAGGATAAGGGTTGAAATTAAAATAAAGGCTAAAAATACCAATAAACTGAGTACATAAATAAAAAATAAAATAAAAAGTTAAAATGAATACAATTATAAAAACATTAAAATCAATATAATAGTTAAACGTACGTGATAAAATTGTTAAACCCTAAATGAAAGCCAGACTGAATAAATATGTTTTTAGTTTACGTTTAAAAGTCTAAACATCTGACATGAGGGTTGAGAGATAAACGGGAAGATATACAGAAGATTAGGTAAAAAATAACCAGGCACAAGTCAGGACCTTTGACCTTAATGACTGGACTTGTTACCCATTGTCAGATACCAGCAGCGGTGGACTTAAAAAACTGAAAAAAGGTTTTAAAAAATAAAAATAATAATAATAATAATAATAATAATAATAATAATTAAAGAATGAATAACTAACTAACTAAATAAATAAATAAAATAATTATAACAATAATAATACTAATAATAACAATAACAATAACAATAACTATAACTATAATAATAATGCTAATAATAATAATAATAATGCTAATAATAATAATGCTAATAATAATAATGCTAATAATAATAATAATAATAATAATAATTGCAAAAATAAATACCCATGCATTCTTAACTGCACTCATGCTTTGTGAATAAGTGTTTTGAGATATTTTAAAAAGTACTTTGAATACTGAAGTATTGATTAAAGCAAGTACCCCAGGACTTTAACTCAAGTTTGACTGAACTTGTATTGGAGTAATACTTGACCAGGAGGATCTACACCTTTACTCAAGTAATGAAGCTTTGTACTACTTGTAACAGGTGTGAGTGTTATGATGGTACATGACAAGGCAGAATATGTCTGGAAAAACTAATGTCATTGCAGACACTGCAGGAGTTAACTATGTCCTGCAGATGGCAGTAATGACACAGGAAGTATGCAAACAGCCACGGAACCTCCACGAGGAAGAAGAAGAAAACAGTATTATGGTTCAGCTGCGGTCATAATAAAGTGTTTAAACCAACAAAGGTTGTTATATAAGAGGGCTACTGACCAGGAAGTCAGCCGGACTCTTCATTCAAAGCTCAGAAGAAAACAGCAGCAGAGAGGACTGTCTCACAGCATAGGTGGACTCTACACTCAACATCATGTCTGGAGAAAAGAGGTAAGAACCATTCAAAACATGTTCAAAACATGTTCAAAACATGTTCAAATCATGCGGACCTGGTCTCCTATTGATGCGTTATAACCTGGTTTCTGGAAACGTGTGAGATTTCAGCCACACTATCAAGGTGTAGGGTGTAACATGAAGGCAGGGTGGCAATCTGCACTTGCAATTCTGCAATACGCCATGTTTGTACCATGTTTACACTATCTATTTTTGCACTCTGCCCTCAATTTAAGCTTGTCATCTGAATGCATTAAGTATAACTTTGTATTATTTCTCATAGCTAACTATGTTGTGGTATGATAATGTGTGATATCTTTTATCCAGCGCGTGTGCCAAAGGCTTCGTGGATGGTGCCATTCACGTGGACGTCAAGGTAATATATTGATAATTACTGTGGACATATGAACCAAAGTTGTATTACAGTTGTGGAGTGGACTGTTATCCTCATGTCCTAACTGGTTATAGTTCAGTTAGTGTGTTGATGACGACTAACCTGCTGTTTATTAACCACTTTTTTTTATGCCTAACAGGATTATTATGGCAATTTGGTGAAGAGCACCTCAGACCTGAAGTCCAATGCTTGTATCGCTCCAGCCAGGCCCATTCCTGCCTACATCCGCCAGGCTTTGATGAAAGTACATGCCGAAGTTACAGCCAAGTATGTTATTATTATTCTTTTTAATTTAACCTTTATTCAACCAGATGAGAATCCATTGAGATCAAGACCTCTTTTACAAGGGCGACCTGGCCAAGAGGTCAGCAGCACACATCAAAATAAATAGTACAGTTCAATAGTATGGAGCGTATTTACAGACAGTGTGTAGAAACAATCAATAATTTACAAATGCAACTAATTTGCAAATAAAGTGCAATTCATGAACAAAAAACAGCATTTAAAAAAAAAAAAAACAGGCACTGTTCTGTGGTCTGTCTTTCTTTTAAGATGGAGCCAAAGGCGTCAAGTAAAATAAAATCAGACCGTTTCAAGTCCTTCTGGAGTGTATTCCAAGCAGTAGGAGCAGCAAAACTAAATGCTGTCTTACCGAACTCTGTCCGAACACGGGAACACACATTTGTAAGATGTTGGAGGAGCGCAAGGCATAGTAGCTTTTTGATCTTTGTATATACACACATAAATACATTGGGACCAAGCCAGTAGGAGATTTATAAATCAGATGATACACGCTATTTAAAGACTGCAAACATTTAGCCGAGGCTCCCAAACACAACACATCACCGTAATCTATCAGAGGTAGAAAATATGTAGATACGAGAAGTTTCCTCGCTCTGAGAGAGAAACAGGATCTATTTCTGAAGAAGAATCCTGGTTTCACTCTGAGTTTGGAGACCAGGCTGGTTATATGAGCTTAACATCTCTATTGTTGCTATCTACACTTTATCTTAAAACCAGTGCACAGTTAAAACCAGTGTCCTTCTCCCTTTAGGTATTATGGCTGTGGTCTTGTGGTGCCAGAGGGCTTGGAGGGCTGCAGGATACTGGACCTGGGCAGTGGAAGTGGAAGGGACTGTTTCATGCTGAGTGATCTGGTTGGTGAGAACGGTCATATCACTGGCATCGACATGACAGAGGCCCAGGTACTGAACACCAGCAACACAATGCAGCTATAGTGAACTTGTAAAGGTGTGAACAGAAAAGTAGAAATGTCTTTCCTTTTGACAACAAGTGAAGGCTGACATTGTACTTAAAACAACAGTATGTTTATATGGATGTGTAACACTTACACCAGTTTCAGCTTCAGATGCAACCAATCATGAGACTGACATTACAGCACACAACTGTTCCATGTCTCTGTTCTCCTCCAGCTTGATGTGGCTCGGGCATATGTGGACTATCATGCAAAAGAGCTTGGCTACAAGAAGCCCAACGTCTCCTTCGTCCAGGGCTACATTGAGGCCTTAACAGAGGCTGGTCTGGAAAAGAACTCATTTGATATAATAATGTACAAAGCCTATTGTCTCCCTTTCTCTCTTTGTTTTAAATCTACATGATGTGTGATTTAAAAAAAAAATGGGGTTAATGCTGATTTTCTGCCATAGATCCAACTGTGTGGTGAACCTCTCTCCTGACAAGAAGAGAGTGCTGGCTGAAGCCTACAATGTGCTCAAGGTACGCTGCCTCTGTCTTGATTTGTGTTTTACCTCCACTTTGAATAAATACATGTCAACAATAATTTGTCAATAGAATAAAAAACACATTTTTACATTTTTCCTGCCGTTCACCCATTTCACTGTCTGACTGTCGATCTTCAGGACGGTGGCGAGCTGTACTTCAGTGATGTCTACAGCAGTGGGAGACTGACAGAGGAGATTAAAAGTCACAAAGTGCTGTGGGGTATGACATAGCACTATTCTGCTGCCATAAAAGCTAATGGAAACATGTGACAGAATGTGACTTTGCATTTTATGTTGGCAGGTGAGTGTTTGGGTGGGGCACTCTGGTGGAAGGATCTGCTGCAGTTAGCTGAAGAAGTGGGCTTCAGTCAACCACGTCTGGTTGCAGCCAGTTTAATCACAGTGGACAACGGAGAACTGCAGAAAGTGCTGGGTTAGAGTCTTGTTTATCTCCATTTGTTTTTTTCATATGCTTTGCTGTGTTAGTATGTTTTTATTATTGCTGTTTTCTAGAAGCAAAAGAGAGTCACTCGTCATAACAAGTCAAAATTTGAATCTGATTGACGTTGAGGCCAGGCAAGGCAAGTTTATTTATAAAGCACCTTTCATACAAAGAGCAAATCAAAGTGTTTTACAGAGTTAAAAACAAAAACCAGAACAGTAACAATCAACAAAAACATACAGCAAACACTTAAAAATTTAAATTTTATATGCGGCCAGTTATGTTTGATCTACTCTCTCTCTCTCTCTCTCTCTCTCTCTCTCTCTCTCTCTCTCTCTCTCTCTCTCTCTCTCTCTCTCTCTCTGTCTCTCTCTGTCTCTCTCTGTACTTCTGTAACTTAACGTACATAGTAAATAGTGTTGGGTCTTATTATTTATTTAAATTAGGAGGGATTATTCCAAATAATCAGCCCCCTTCGCTGCTCTAAAGTCCGTAACTTGCAGAGTCTTACTTTCCCGCAGGACACAGAATCACAACTGATCTTGTCTTGACTGAAATGAGCCCTTTAATCATTCGATTCATTAAGACTCACACATTGAATCTATCTTTTCTGTGTCGAGTCGCAGCCCGGAGCTGGCTCAGACCTCTTGACACCCCCAGAGGATTGCCCATATGCCCAACAAAATCCGACTGTAAAATCTGACATTAAATTGAAAAATATCTAATTTAAAAAATGACATTAAGTGGTAAAAACAAGACAAACTAGTTTGTGACTGAATTCATATTTAAACCCACTTTTAATCAAGTATTTCTACTTTGTTCAGCACTGGATGATCTGGCAACTGAACACCTTTTAAAGCCCTGCACAGCTACAATAAGAATGAGCTCCTACATTTCTTTAGTTTTGTTGCATAATCAGTGTTGGTCATTAATAGTAGATGAAAAAATATGAGAATTGGTCTTCCACTGTATTATTCCGTAATAGACTCTACATTGTAGTTTTTTCATTGTGAGTGTTTTTTAAAATTAAGTTGTGTTGTTTTTTATTGTCGAGTGTTATCTTTATTGAATATGTTTTACCAATTTAGATTTGCACAGCTCCAGTTAATGTTTAACATACATTTATCTGTGTTTTACTAGAGCATAGCTTATTGCTTAGTACTTTGGGGCAATGCAATAAAGGTCAATCGCTATTCTTAGCTGCTCATTATAGTAAATAGTTGTATTACATTGTGCATGTTGATGTGTTTATTAACTCTCTCTGAATTGTTCTGAATTAACAGGCGACTACAAGTTTGTCTCTGCCACATACCGCCTGTACAAGGTCCCTAAAGGCGACACCAAGTTCTGCCAAGTCATATATAACGGGGACATTACAGGAGCGGAGGGCTGCTTTGACTTTGACTGTCATTACAAATTCAAGGTCTGTAGATCCTGTACCACAAGAACAGTTTAATGCCTCCTGCTCAGTGCGCTGCATAAAATGATGTCATATGTGGGTGAATGTCACAGGCTGGTGAAGTGGTGGAGGTCGATGGGGAGCTGGCCAGTATCCTGACCCATTCCAGATTCAAGGAAGACTTCACTTTCAAGCCACCTGGAGGCCCCTGTGAGCCCTGTGCAGTCAAACCTAAGGTCAGTGTCACCGCTGAATTCCTGGATGTGGAAACGTCTTTGTTGTTTTTGAGCACCAGAGGTCAGTGTGTTTTTAGTGTTTGTTTCAAATGTGTGACACACCCAGAGAGCCTCACTGTCTCACTGTGCACTGAGTCACACACACACACGCACACACGCACACAGGCACACACACACACACACACACACACACACACACGCACACTCACAACACGCATGAGTGCAAGTTCTTATACACACACTGACATACCCACTCAAACATACATACGCACACATCCACACGCACAAGGTCAAGCAGCTGTCTTGGAGTCATAACCAGACTGTGGAGTCATGCTGGGGAACCTTGAACAGGAAGGAATGTTCTCTTCTCAGTTAACGGAATGCCATCTTATCAGTTCTCATGGTCGTTCTGTGCATGCAAACACACATCCACAAACACCACTATATAGTTTTCATTTACAAACACAATCCCTCCGAGAAGTTAACTTATCCTCTGCAGTTGAGGAATTGCTGCGTCTTCTCTCTCTGAGCTAAGAAATGAATGAAAATTCTCTGCAATTTATAAAATTTTTCCCCTTGACTGACCCTTGGACTGACCCTCTGCGGTGGAATCGTGTTCAAGATACTTTTGTCCAATCAACATGGCTGAATGGTGATAATAGTAATAAAAAAGCCTTTGGTCTCGTTCCTGAAAGCTGCTACAGTGAAGTGCCAATTTAATGAACAACCAGTGGAAGATAAAAGAGGCACGTGCATCACCCTGAATTTCCAAGCTCAGTGAACACTTTGAATTCTGCAGGTATTAAATATCCTGCAAATGAATTAGTGTTTAATGCCAGAAAGAAAAAGAAACAATAAAAATCCACCTTTCAAACTTTACTACATGTCTCACAATCGTCCTAACACAACAATGACTCTTAAATGGAACAAAGTGTAGTCGGTAACTTCGAAGATTCTCTAACTTGTTGTAATTTTATCACAGGCCGACATTGTGGATCCTTTCCAGCTGGCCTCACAGCTGGCGAAACAGAATCCAGGTTCAGCCACAGGGGGGTGCTGCAGCACAAAGTCTGCTACTTGCTGCAAGTGATGGTGGGAAGAGCACTGTGATCTACAGCCCTGGTATCTGATTGTGTATGCAGGGAATAGTAATTCAAGTATACTGACTTGATTCAGCTTCACGTCTTCTTGTTTTGTCTTCAGAAACATTTCAAGTAATTTAAATGAATATTAACTTGGATACATGTGTCTTATCGATGTTATGTGCACTCGAGCAACTCAATCATTTCTGCTTTAAAAGCAGAATATTTGATTTATTAAAAATGACTGAATCACAAATAATTGTGTTGTCTCAAGGCAAGATAAGAACTCCAAAAAATCACATTTTGTACTTAATTCTGAACAGTATTGTTCATTGTAAGTCATTTTAGAAGTGTCCTTTTTTCTAATAGTGTTTAATCTGAGGTACTTGAATCACACATCCCTCTTATTCCGTCTTCATTAGGACATTTTCAAACTTTGCCTTAATAAATGACTCCTATTTTTTCAATAAGTGTCAAAATATACTTTTCCATGCAGCTTCTTGACAGACTTTGCACTAATTTGAGCTTTGCTACTGCTCTCTAATGTAAACAGTATGTGTTAACTTTGTAATGAGACAATAAATATATTTAATCAGATAAGTGTTCTGCTTCATTTGCACATTTATTACAGAATGCAAGGTGCCATAAAGACAAGGCATCTCACAAGTTTGCAAAGAATAGAAGTGTACATGTGATGGGAAGTATGTCTTTAGTATTTCTACATGTAAGTACACATCATCTCTGCACTATATACCGTCACAGTGGATGACAACTATGGAGTCACTTCACCCTTGGCTATCCAAAATATAACTGGGATCAAAGGAAATAATTTTTTTCTTTAGTACAAAATAAAAGTTTTTGTTGACACTTTTAACTTCTCCATCCTCCAAAATCTCCTAAAAGTGTGAGAGTTACAGAGAAAATGTTTGTTTGCAGGCCCTGACATCACAGGATGATAGTGTTTCAATTTAAGAGATTCAATTTAAGAGATCTCTCCAAAAGATTTTGAAACTACTTTTTTTGATTTTTTGCAACACTTTTTGAGCATTTGTGCTTTTAAAAATGTCATTCTATCAAGTTATATTTTTTTATTAATATTATTTATTTTATTTAAAAACAAGAAGATAATTAAATATGTTGACTTGAATGTAGTCATTTCCAATTTCCAATGTGCCCAGATAATGTTAAAACAGAGCTTTTTACAGCTTACTGTTCTACTCTTTATACTGCCCATTTGTGGTGCAGATACAGTAGAGCTAAAATGAAAAAAGCTTCAGGTAGCATAATGATGCATATAGAATCATCCTTAAACTACCAAGATGGACCGGTGCACGTTTTATGTTTGCATCAAACAATGTCCCTACATTTCATGCTGTACTGAGAAATTTGATGTATAAATTTATGTGTCGCTTAGCTGATTCAGAAAATGAAATTTTGAGGGAGCTCAAGCAGCCCACATTAAGTGACACAAAATCTTGTTTTTGGAAACACTGGAACAAATGCCTTTTTATGTTTTGATCAAAATGATTGTGTAAACTGTAATTATGTGATCTTTTTATTTCTTGCTGGACATGTGTTTTACTTATTTCTAGTCTTTTATATTATTTTTGTGCTGATATGGACCTATGGATCGGAAATAAACTATCTATCTATCTATCTATCTATCTATCTATCTATCTATCTATCTATCTATCTATCTATCTATCTATCTATCTATCTATCTATCTATCTATCTATCTATCTATCTATCTGAGGGTGCTTGACAAAGCAGAATACCCATTTACTCTAATACATTTAATTTGTTTTACAAAAGTTCTTTTCATACTAAGTTTTTACAGTCAAATGTGTCACTCATTGAGAACTTTGCTGTGGGAAAATGTAAAATGAAAAGCTCTTCCAGCAGCTTGGAGTTTATCACTTTGCCTGACACCTATACCCTGCTGCAGGGGTTTTGGAAAATAAAAGTAACTGTATAGCCATAGTCAATCTTGTTGATAAATTTCTGGTTTGCTTTTATAAGTAATAAATACACATCAATATTGATTTCAGCCTTTTTCATAACCAGTTAAAATGCTCTCACATGAGCTTTAAAATACAAGCCAAATTTCACGTGTTTAACATTACTACAAATGGCTTTGTATTTCTCCTACTAAGAATAACACCTTGGAGGGGACACACCAAAATAAGTTTTATAAACTCTAGAACAGAAAGAACATTGCCTGTCTGTCTGTCTGTCTGTCTGTCTGTCTATCTATCTATCTATCTATCTATCTATCTATCTATCTATCTATCTATCTATCATTTCGTTTGCATTGCGTTTCTCATGTGTTCCAGTTGTTGTTGTTCTTTTACCTTTTTTAAAATAAGTAAAATCTGTAAAAACATTTTGTAAATATGAAAAATGCCATTACACTTGCTGAATTTTTGGGGAAAAAAAGTCACGAGAAGAGTCCTGCCCGTCTCCTAACATGAGGTGCACTTGTTTTGGAATGTGATTGGCCAAGGAGGCTGCGGACGCCCCGCCCGCCGGTCAGCGCCCCCCTCTGATTGGTCCGCACCGTCGCCTGTCTTGGGGACATCAAGGGAGGCACGAGTTGGCCCATAAGCCTGCGCTCCCGAGTCATCAGTGTCGGACACGTAGTGGGAACGAGCAGGTCCCGATGCACAAGTCACGGCAACCCTCGGCGGAGATGAAGGCGGACTCCGACTGGCTCTGATTTTTTAAAGTCCTTTTCATTCAGGAGGTTGCTTGCCAATGGTTATCGATATGGCAGAGCCGTTATCCCAAGAACCCACCGCTGCAAAAATGGCGTCACTGAACCGGGTCCGAGCTTTGGCGATGCTTTTCTTAACTGTCACTGGCTGTTGTGTCACCCCGACAAGTGGCAAGGAAGGGTCCGAGGAGACCGTCATCATAGGGCTGCGACTGGAGGACACGGACGACATTTCCTACATGGATCGGGGCTACCTGCGGGTGAGTGAGCGCTCTCGGGTGAAATTAAGAGTTTACGGGCAGAACATCAACAACGAGACCTGGTCCAAGATTTCTTTCACGGAACATGAGCGCAGCCGGACGGTGGGGAGCCTTGACAGCTCCTCGGGGGATAACCAGAGCCAAGAGGACTCCTCCAGCATGCATCCCTGCGGTATTAGGACTTCGGATATAATCATATTGCCCAACATCATTCTGAGTCGAAAAACGTCTGGGATAGTTGAGATTGAGGTCAAACCTCTGCGGAAGACGGAGAGGAGTAAATCGTATTACCTTTGCATCGCCACCACGACCCCAGCTGTGGCCGCGATGCACGACCCGTGGACAGAGAACACCTGGATCTACCACGACGGGGATGACACCAAAGTGATAGTGGTGGAGGAGAAAAAGTTTCTGCTGCCTTTCTGGCTCCAAGTTATCTTCATCTCCATGTTGTTGTGCTTGTCGGGGATGTTCAGCGGGTTGAACCTGGGGCTCATGGCTCTGGACCCCATGGAGCTCCAGATAGTCCAGAACTGCGGCACGGAAAGGGAGAAGAATTACGCAAAAAAAATAGAGCCGGTGAGGAGCCAAGGGAATTACCTGCTTTGCTCTCTGCTGCTCGGGAACGTGTTAGTGAACACCACCTTGACTATCCTGCTGGATGACATCGCAGGGTCCGGGCTCATAGCTGTGGTCATGTCCACCATTGGAATAGTGATTTTTGGAGAAATCGTGCCACAGGCCATCTGCTCCAGACACGGCCTCGCTGTCGGCGCAAACACCATATTCCTCACCAAGTTCTTCATGCTGCTCACCTTCCCTGCGTCTTACCCGGTGAGCAAGCTCCTGGACTACCTTCTGGGACAGGAGATAGGAACCGTGTACAACCGGGAGAAGCTTCTGGAGATGCTGCGCGTCACGGACCCGTACAACGACCTGGTGAAGGAGGAGCTGAACATCATCCAGGGCGCACTGGAGCTCAGGACTAAGACTGTGGAGGACGTGATGACGCCGCTGAGGGATTGCTTCATGATCCCCGGGGATGGCACCCTGGACTTCAACACCATGTCTGAGATCATGAAGAGCGGCTACACGCGCATCCCGGTCTACGAGGGGGAGAGGTCCAACATTGTGGATCTGCTGTTTGTCAAGGACCTGGCGTTTGTAGACCCGGATGATTGCACCCCGCTCAAAACCATCACAAAGTTTTACAGCCACCCCTTGCATTTTGTGTTCAATGACACCAAGCTGGATGCGATGCTGGAGGAGTTTAAAAAAGGTGAGACTGCTCTTTAGAGACTCTTATATTCCCTACATATTTATATTTCCACAATGCCAAATGAAAAACGTGCAAGATAAGAGTCTTCTTTTCACTTCAATCTCTGCTGACCTCCAAGTGACACAGGTCATGGCACATGCAGGGTTGACCTTTCACCTGTCCACCCTGCCCCCTTTGATGTGCCAGTTATGTAATAGTGTATAAGAGGTAGGAGGGGAAGCCATAGCTTGTCCTTTTAATCTGCACATAATCCCAGTGCAGCCTGTCTAAAAAATCTCAAGGTATGTGAGTGAATCCTAAACTTTTGAGAGCTGCCTTTCAGGAATAAAAGCAGAAGGAGAACTCTTCAAGAAAGTCCATGTTGTGATGGAAAAAGAGGGAAAGGATGGGGCTGTTTTGGCTTTTGTTTTCCCAGCAGTGAAGCAGCCTCATCAGCCAAGAGGTGCACTTGCCTCAACCTCACTTCCTGTAAAGAGGAGGAGGAGGTGTCCTTATCTTCCTCCATCGCTCCATTCACTGTTAATGTTCACACACTTTTTTTTCTTTCCCTCTCCTCTTCCTCCTCCTCCTCCTCTGTGTCTTACTTTCCTCCTCTTACCTTGCCCTCTCATTCATTCTTTCTCTCTCTCTCTCTCTCTCTCTCTCTCTCCTCTCTCTCCTCTCTCTCTCTCATCTCTCTCTCTCTGATTTGTGAATGCATTAGGGGACATGTGGGAATGGTGCAACGGCAGTGCTAAGGTTATCAGGTGGGGGCATCTTGTTTGAGAACCTGCTTAAATCCCTCTCTACCTCTCATTGCTTGCCTCTGAATGATGGTGGCGATAACTCCTTTTGTCCAGCCCTGGAATGCAGTCGTGTGGATAATGAATAACAACCTCTAAAACCCTCAAGCCCCTCATGTGTTTCGTGTGTGTGTGTGTGTGTGTGTTTATGCGCATGGTGTTTCTGAAAGATGTTTACCTCACCCATGGTTTACCTGATTTTTTGCATAGCCTCCCCCTCTCTGTTGTTGTTCCTGACTTAGTTATTCCTGGCAGTGATTGAAGATTTGGTACCAGAAGGTTCCTGCTGAATGCTAACATATGCAGCTATATGAGTAATGTGGTGATGAATGCTCACACCTGTTACCACCTGACATACAATGTGAAGAAAGGCAATTGATGCATTGCGTGCGCGCAAATGAGAATATGCACATTGCTTTAAGAGGATTACATGGGTGTAAAAACAGAACAAACCATTCAGCTCCATTACCAGAAATTAGGTTTAGTTCTCCATGCCAAATTAGCATTACATAATATACTAGTGGTGGGGGTTTGTTTGTTTGTTTTCATCACACTCCATTATTTACAGGAATGGACTTGCAGCAGAAAACATCAAGTCCTCCTGATTTCATTGTTACCCACAGTGGGTGTTAGAGTGCAACGCTGTGACATGTTCAACTCATCGCTCAAATTACTGCATATGTGAGCCAAAGAAGACCGAGAACGTCTGATGACAGAAATGTTCTTTTTTAAATATGACGTGATCTCTTTGACCTGTAAGTCTGCGAATAAGGACTGAAGTTTGCAGGAAATGAAACATACAGGAAGAGCCATGTGTAAGAAGTTCAGTCGACATTCAGCAACTCAAATCAAAACTTACTGAGAATGCAACATTAGACTGACATTAGCTTCAGATACAAACTGTTCAGTTTATTTTGTTCTGCTGTGCAGGTGCAGGGTCAGTTACCAACATCTAAAGCAGGGGTTCCCAAACTTTTCAGCCTGCGACCCCCAAAATACAGGTGTCAAAGACTTATGACCCCCACTGTCCCTCAAAGTGGTTAAATGTTACTTCATACTTAATTTACTTCATACTTTAAAATGAGTTTACCTACATGCACATGTGGCTGTGTTTTCTGTGCTGCTGTGAGTTAACCTGCTGCTGCTGATCCCTTTGTTAATTAACTATTAACCCTAACCCTTTAGGAGACATCTGGCAACAAAGAGAGGCAGAAAAATAATTACATTTACTTATTTGCAGGGTTTTATTTAAAATGTAACGACTATTTTTGTCTATATTTTTACAATAATGGGTAAAATAAGCAAATTTAGAATACTTTGGGAACACCTGATCTATAGAATACATTCGGGCACTCTAGTATCATTTTTAACAGGAGTGTTATGTGAATGAAATTTAACTGTGTAGAAACAGAGAGCATGTGAAAGCAGTCTCTTTAGGTAAGGGACAAGATTGTGGTTGTTGGACACATGACTATTTCTGTTGCTGGATGGAGTGCTACTGTCAGACAGCGTGTGATCTTGCAGTACCTTAATGCAGGAAAACATTTAGTTCTGACAGCAAAAGATTCAAACTTCATAAAACATAATATAATCCATGAACCTGTTGCTTCCTATCCATCAACAGGTAGCAATAGACTGCGCCCCATCACTCCAACTCAATTTTTGCGTCTTAATTTGATAGGACTGTAAATGATGACATAAAAGGAAGGCTTGGTTTGAATATCCATAGTTGCAGCATCCAGATAACTGCACATCTCTCTGCAGACCCCCAAAAATTACCCTTTGCCCCAAAGAGGCTCCATCAACATCAGACAAGAGCTGAGGGGTTCAAACTGTTGTTGAAATACTGATCATGATCTAAAGTCTGTGTTAAGCTAGGGTTGGTAGCCACGGAAAACTAGCATGAATTTGAATGAAGCATTTCCTCAGGACTCCGTCTAAACCATCCCCCCCTCCTCCAAAGCGACGCCCCCCCTCACATGCACGAGCGCCGCTGATTCACAACCATATGATGGTGACTGATTCCAAACCGGTCCTCAGCACATCGTTTGTGTTTTGCACTACGTCAACTCATGTCTCACTCAGCGGTGAGAAAACACCAAAACATTCTCATAGTGAAAGTTAAAAACACAAGTTTACAAACATGAAATGTACGCTTTGCAGGAGGCGGGCAGAACGGCAGGACGGGATTTGATTGGTTTCATAATTTGGCTCCTGATGGCAGGGATTGGTTGGTGTTTTCCCAGGTTTACTGTGGCTGTAGATAGTGCCTTTTTTTATAAGAACACATTATGTATTGATTGCCCTCGGGACATAAAGATCATTTTAACCAGTATAACAAAAAGTGAATCTAAATCTGACTACCAACCCCAGCTTTAAGGATGCTTAGGTTGAACTTGGTGAGTGCTACCCAGTATGGAACAAAGATGCAAGTATATTTTGCAATCTGTCAGTGATACCAAGATTTTTTTTATAACACAATTTGTGTCAAAAACTGTTTTTTATAAACAACTCCAACCTGTGATTAAAATCAGAATGTAAACTGACTTTCCATCAGATCACATCAGTCTAATCTGCATTAGCATTAACATTTATCACATCCCCTGCATCATTAAAAACAGAATTATCCAAATATTAAATTCAAATATTGATACATTATGTGCAGTATAGTGATCTATTCAAGTGTTTGTAGAGTGGTATTTTATAGTCTGACCAAACAGTCTGTGAGGTGCACACCAGTCACAATAGTTTTGGAACATTTCCGTCTTTATCAAACTTGTTTTGGTTTGTGTGTGTGTG
Organism: Notolabrus celidotus; assembly: GCF_009762535.1. Classification (NCBI taxonomy): domain Eukaryota; kingdom Metazoa; phylum Chordata; class Actinopteri; order Labriformes; family Labridae; genus Notolabrus; species Notolabrus celidotus. Next base: position 6,890,171 of record NC_048278.1, read on the forward strand.
TGTGTGTGTGTGTGTGTGTGTGTGTGTGTGTGTGTGTGTGTGTGTGTGTGTGTGTGTGTGTGTGTGTGTGTGTCTCTGCTTCTGCCATTCTCGCCAAGCGTACTGCTATTTCCAGCAAAGTGCTTGAAGACTATATTTATATTGTGAAGTAAAGTCATCCACAGTCATAGAGCATCATCTCCACTTGTATTTTGCACATTTGTTCACATAAGTGTGTGTTTTGTCACATCATCATATCAAAAGTTTCTCTCCTGGTGTTATGATGTTAGTTTTAACCATGCAATTTATGTCTAATGCTGCTCTAACTATTGTCAGTTAAATTCTGAGCTGTAAATATGCAATTTAAACCTTCACACAGAGCATCATGGCCCTCATGTTAAAACTGAGTGCCAGCTCAGATACTTCAAAGATTGTTTACAGCTTCCATTGTGGCTTCAGGTGTTTTTTATTCACTGAATTTAGCAGGATTAATGAGTGTGTTTGTTTCCTGGCACACATTATGCCGCCAACATACAGTAGTTCATCATACAGGTTCAATTCTGTGTAATGGTAGCTGCTGGCCCTGTGCCAGAGGGAATTCACCATCAGCCTCAGAGTGAAGCCATAAGCAACAGTTGTAGGGAGGGCTGCAGGTTAAAGTTTCCCGTCAATCTGGCTCTGTGTGTAGTGCACGCTCAGTTCAAAGTGCTTTGTATAGTAAGTCACTGTTAATTAATTTGATGCCGCTTGCAGAGCTGCATGGACGTCTGAGGTCTGTTACAAAGAGCAAAAAATCCCAACATGCTCGTATGAGAGAGTGATCTGCTACATTTGATTTCAACTTTGCAGTTTTTATTGCTTTGTAGAGGCTTTTAGCTCCTGTTCACAAATTTACAACATTGAATAAGTGACTCGAGAAAGAAATATGAAAGGAAACTGTAGTGAAAATGAAGCCCGACCCTGTAAGTGTGCACACCCTCATGTTCCGCTCACCTCAGCCTTGCCTTCCCAGTTCAAAGGTTACAGTCAGATTCACGCAGAAGCGTTTTAATGTGGTCCGACACCCCTCTGGAAACTTCTGACCCCTTCATTAATTGTTCTCGGACTGCGATTGCAACAATTACTGTCATCCAGGGTCTGCCTGTCAAGCTGCAGGTTTGCCAGTTAATGAGTGGGTCAGCGTGTGCCATTTGGGACCAAACCAAGTAGTTGAGTCAGAAACAGGGATTTAGCTGCCTCTCTGACTTTGAGCTATGTGCTTTATTCCTGAAAGTGAAAGTTATTTACTCACTCACATGCAGTGTAACCAGCCCTGTGAGAGGAGGATGTTTGGAGAGCTCATTTCAGGTTATGCACAGGTATTCTCCTGCAGCACACACCGCTCTGCCCCTGGGGAAGGCAGGACACTTGTCTAACTTGAATATGTGAGTCCAGAGGGGACCTGGGACTGGATTAGGCAGAGGCAAGGAAAACTTTTCCCCGGTTGTCTTCCTGCCTCACGAACAACACACACACATGATAAAAATAGAAAAGCTGTCATTGGGTATTTCAAAGGTAACATTTCAGGCCTGTTTCATCATCACTTTCATTTCAGTTCGTGTCTCAGAAAAGAGAGCGTATATGTTCCACAGTTTGAGAGTAAGATCCCGGGTGTAAAAGAGTCTACATGAGGCCTGGCACGTCTTGAACTAGTTCCCTGATTGCTGCAATATAGGCCAATCTATGCTTAATTCAGATTCAACGGCCTTCACGGTCTCTTTGCTCAGTACTTTGTCTTAAAGTGAAACTCTTTTTTTCCCCTCGATTGGCCTTTTTCTGCTCACTGACAGGAGTTCTGTGCTTTGCTTCTCATGCTTTTATTCTTTGAAGTTCTTTGTGTGAAGTGTATCATAGCAAATGTCCAGAATGTGTGTGTGTGTGTGTGAGTGTGTTTGCTTGGTAACCCTTGGTGCTAATGCTGCTGAAAGTGTTGGGATTAAATGGCATGATGTTGGTAAGAACACTTAATGTTTCTTGATGAGGGACACCCCTTTGAACTCAGCAGGACTGGTCCTGCCAGCGGCTCGCTTTCTCAGAAATAATTACCCCAAATCGACAGTTGTCTGTGTTTCTCCGGACTTTAATGTCAAAGAGACGACATTAGAGGCAGATTTGTTTCTCATATGGATTTTAATTTTTATACAAAAGTAAGTCCCTGTATTTGGTACTGAAACTATGACAGACAGCTTCGCATAAATTGCTCTCAATTAAGGAACTTTTTATTCAAAGGAAACACCATACTTGTGAACATTCACTTCAGTGTTTTTAGCGTCTGTAAGCCTGGCTACGAAGTAAAAACATGTTTTGAGTCTTGAATTGAATGTCATTTAAGTATTTGTTGTCACATGCAACATTGCAACCTTTCTTTTAAGAGAGAAAGTGAAACTTCTGTTTTAGAAACCCGTTGAATGGTTACTTCTCTACTGTTGACTCTTGACTCTACATTCATGGGACTGAAAGCTGTTATGCATGTTTTAGCTCCTTAGATTTGCAGAGACTTGAACCTTTCTGGCAGTACTACAGGTGATCCATCACTGCTAAGGTTTCATTGTCTTAACTCTTTGTCAAAGTAAGGCTGGCGTGGAAACAGAAGTACACAACATAAAGTTATTATTACTCTTTTCATGTGAATTGGAAACTGTTGCTAAGATGCTAATATACATAGTAAACAACTTCATACTTAACAGCTTGAAGACATGTAGTGGGTACAAATTTAATGTTTTTAATGTGCCCCGTAATGTTTTTTTGTTTTTATAGCCAGCAGTACAGATGCACAACTAATTCCACTTTCATTGTCACAAATATTCACAATGTCACAGATTGCAAAAGTCTACATTTTTCACAACAAATATCATCACGAGCAATACTTTCACACTTGCATTTGTACTTATTACTTTTTATAGGCCTTATTACAATGGCCGTGCTTTACACCATTTTGATGCAATAAGATGAAGCTTAAGCTAACTGTTAGCTACTATAAAATGAATTGGTGACAACTTGGAGGTAAGAAGCAATCTCTGTTGTATTCAGAGGGACATGTAGCAAACAGGTCAGTCTGAAAACTGGATATGCAATCTGCAGACATATCACGTCATATCTAGGCGGCAACCTCTGGTCTAAAAATATGAGTCCAATGAGGAAGTGCTAAATTCTGCAGTTCGTTGAGGATCCGCTTGAGACTGGCTCCGGAAGTACCGGAAACCACATACACACCAATTCAAAAAAGCCAAGCTGAATTTTTTTCTAACGCGGCAATTTCAAAGATATTGAGATTGCGAGTCTTCCAATGAGAGGCACAGCTGACTTGATTGACAGGCGAGAACACTGTAGCTGTTGGCTAGGAGGCTCAAAGCCCGCCTCTTTACGTCACAATCGCTCCACAGCAGCAATATGGCTGCCACCGACAATAGGCCTCAAAACAGCGCTTCAGAAACAGATATGTGACGTCACTACATCCATATTTTATACAGTCTATGGTCATATCATTGTCACAATATTGAACTGTGTTATCCTACATATTTTTCTCATTTTATCCAACTTTTGGTCTCAACCAGCTAAATCTGTAACGATTCTCACACTAAATGCTTCTTTCACAACTTTCTGCGGTGTGGTGTGTCTTCATGCTCCTCTATGCTTGATATGCAGTGAGAGCGGATCTTTTAGCAAAAGGGCGTTTTTTTGGCTTGAATACCAAAACATTGAGCTCAAAGACACTAAAATGCTCCTCAGACCAAGAGTTTGTTGCAGCAGTTTTTTGTATTCTGTACAACCGATGACTCCTTCATATTGCACATGTTCTCTTGATTTTTCATTGATACATTATTTATAATAATTGCAGCTGTAAAGATGTTCAGTAGAGGGTTCTGAGCTGAAACAAAGCAAAGCTTACATAATACCATCAGAATCCAGGAGAATACATTTTGATGCTTGCTTCACAGCCATGTTTAGAAAATGTCACACTGATGATTCAGTGCTGTGTCAAAGCCGTGTCCACCCTGTCAGGATTATATTTTGCACAATTGTCGAACTATACATTATCCCACTTGATACCCAGCAAACTAAATATAAAAACAAGTTCTTACTGAGTATGGAGATCATGATTAATGATGAATTATGTAGTTTACAACTTGTACATCCATGGTTGATAGCTCTTGCATGGTAATGGTGTACTACCAATCAATAGTAAACTTAGTTAGACCTCGTAATCAATAGGTCGAATCAATAGTACACTTAACATTTTAATTCCCAGCAAAGTGTACACGTCAGCGTTCTCCTGTTGGCTTTCTTAACAGATGCAGAAATAATGGCAGCATCTGTACATGGTCCTCTTTTCTGTCACTGTTCTGTTTGCATTTTCTTCTCACTCAACGAGTGCAGTGATGCTGCCGAAGCCCACATCGTGTTGTGGTTTGCGGTCGCTTCAGGTCTGTTTTCTTGAATCTGGTTGATTTCTCTTTGACTCAACTCCTTGTGTGCTCTGACATCCCTCATTTACATCTGCACTGTTTTCTTGTCGTCTTTTCTCAGCTGGTTACTAGTCAGCCAGTAAAAAACAATCTAAAGTTAGGGGTTCTCAAAATAAATTGAGAACAATATTAAAAATGACCTCCATGTTTAACAATGCTGTCAGAAAGTGACGTTTTTGTCACATTATCAACAAGAAGAGGTGACAGTACACTTGATGCGATGTAACTCCTGTCTGGATTGAATTGATATGTGTCCATCAGATTGTCCCTAGTAGGGATGCACCGATCCTACTTTTTAGGTCCCGATACAGGTATCGATACCTGGGCTTTGGTATGTGCCGATACCGATACTGAACTCATCCGATCCTGGTATTGATTTAACAATATCTTTACTTTAATGTGAGGATAAAACTTCTTTGCAGTAGGCTACAGCTGACGTAAACTTCCTCCTTTGGGCTTCCATTATATTTTTCAGCGCGACCGCCATCTGTCGAAACATTAGCGCTGCACATGTTGCAAGTTTCCGGTGGAGTTGTTAAAAGAAGCGTGTCGTGCACCTAAACTGCAGAGCCTCTGTAGTTATCCTCCATCATGCTCCACCGGGCAGAAATGCACAGACCGACTGGCGCTGATGACGTAGGAGACGCACATGGCTGTTGTAACCACAGAAAAGCATAGAGCTGAGATGAATAGATCTGCCATATGGATCGGCACTATATATCGGCCCATTGTCACCGATGTCAGATACCAGGTTTGGATCGGTGCATCCCTAGTCCCTAGAGTTGCCTTTGTTATTCAGAGTCAGAGGGGTTTTTGGGTTTCCACCAATCAGAATCAAGAACTCAACACAGCCAGGTAATAATGATTCATATTGACCTCTTCGTAGGGGATTCTTGTCTGGACCGATATATTAAGAGGGGGGACACTTTTTAAAAAGTGTCAAAGCAACATCCTAGAGGACTTCAGTGTGAAGCTGGAGGCAAATAAAGCATGAAATCTATTACTGATATATGAGGACTGCAGGATGCGTGAGGTAAACACTGTGACTTTGTAAAGCATGCTTATGATCTGTACTCCAGGTGATATACCTAAAACAAGTTTGAGTTGTGAATTACACTACCATTCAAAAGTTTGGAAACACCTTCTCATTCAATGGTTTTGATTTATTTCAATTATTTGAAACACTGTAGATTAATACTGAAGACATCAAAACTATGAAAGAACATATATGGAATTATTTAATGAACTAAAAGGTGTTAAACAAAGCAGAATATGTTTTATATTTTAGATTCTGTTAAGTAGTCCTCTTTTTCCTTCATGACAGCTTTACACACTCTTGGTATTCTCTCAGTCTGCTTCATGAAGTGGTCTCCTGGAATGGTTTCTAATTAACATGAGCCTTGTCAAGAGTTCATTTGTAGAATGACTTGCCTTCTTAATGTGTTTGAGACCATCAGTTGTGTTGTTCAGAGGTAGGGTTAATACACAAAAGATAACGCTATTTGACTACTGATGTAATCCAGATTATGGCAAAACCAGATTATTTCATAGTTTTGATGTCTTCAGTATTAATCTACAATGTTGAAAATAATTAAAATAAATAAAAACCATTGAATGAGAAGGTGTGGCCAAACTCATGACTGGTAGTGTATACAATCAGATATAAATGAATGAATACACAGTGACTTTTGGGACTCACCGTGTTGTCTGTTGTGTACTCTTGAGTTTGTAGTGTTAAAGGACTGGCTTTGAAAATGGCCTACATTCTTCAGATTCTGGTTCAACATGTAGCGTAGCTTTTAAGACCTGATTAGTAAAACCATTACAGAGTGTGAATCTGGGCGCTGTGCATTCCCAAAGCCCGTCTGATCGGGCATTATGACTTTCTTTACACTTATTCCCCTCTGTGCACCCTGCTCTACGTCTGAACCATGAAAACAACAGTGCGGCCTGTCTGCAGCGGCTTGGGTAGGCCGTCCTGCACCCTGAGGTGAAAGGTCAAAAGTTTGCGTTTTGTTCTTGAGACTATAGAAAGGTTATGCGAGTATCTGATACTCTCCTTCAACTCCTGCTTTTGTTGTTCTCAAACAACTGTGTCAGTGTGAGCTTGTTTCATTAGGCAATAGGTGGAAAATGTTCTGGCCTCCAAATTTGCCCCACTTGGCAAACTGGTGTGTAACCAACAAAAGAGGGAATAAAAAATGAAAGGTGCTACTGTCTCATAAACGTACAACATGACATGTTATGAAACATGACTTTGAAAAGCAGAAAGTGAGAGATTCTTTAATGCTCAACGTTTGATCTAAACCTCTGTGACCTGTGCTCCTCTCCTCTGTTTGGCAGACTTCTGTGATCTATCAAAAGACTCATTATAGTTAGAGACAAGTGGCTTCTGGGAGTTTAGAAAAAGCACTGTTGGGGAGAAGTTGGGGCACTTCCTGTACGAGCTAAAGTGTTTTTTATCACCTAATTATTGCAGGGAAATCATCGCAGCATTGTCTCTGTGTCAAATTATAGAAATATCTACACCTCATAGATTTCATAGGCTACAGTTTTATCTTTAATAACTCCAGGTAGACTCACTTACTTTCTGATAACTGCTGCTCCTGAAGGAATGCTCGGGTAGCGTTGTGTTGTGGATGTTGTTAAGGAGCTGAGTCTACTTCCAGCACATGTTGCCAGGGATCTGTAGCCATGCACTACTGAGGGAATTTTTTTTTTTACGCAATCGAGAACTCAAGCACGCTCCTTTAATAAGCCTTTTCCCAAAACAGAGATCACTCTCAACCTGTGTGCTGTTTGTTTGAAAAGGGGACAAAGTGTTGACACGTTATTTAGACACATGAGGAGAGAGATATTACTGTAACAGCTGGCTAACACGCAGACATACTGAGGATGCTTTTATTGCTTAACCAGTGACTCATTTGTGACAGGAAAGTCAGAACAAGATTTAACCTCAGAGTATAAATGTGCTTTAAAAGCTTTTAGTCCATTATGATAAAAGTCTAGTGAGTGTCCTTGATTTGACCTTCTTGTTCACACTTCAGAATCAGTTCTCTGTTTCATGGTCAGAAGCTTTGTGACTCACTCGTTGGTTGTCACAGTCTTGATTGAGTATTCTGACACAATCCACACTGGTATTTATGATATTATCACCTTGAATAAACTACAATAATCAGTCAAAACCATTCAATCCCCAACCATGTACACCACTGTATAAATAATGGATGTAGTATCCGTGATGTCACCCATCTATTCCTGAGTGTTGTTTTGAAGCCAATCGTTGGCAGGAGCCATATTGGAAAGGCTGAACTCAACATAACTTAAGGCTGGTTTACTTCTGCATTGCCCCTACGCAGCAGGGGATGACGCGGACATGAGCACTACATGTGTGTCGATGTGTCCGTGACGCGCAGAAATTCTCAGCCAAAACGCTTGAGGGCAGTGTGGTCTCTCTGATAGAGGGTCACCTGTTCCCAGCCCCGCTACGATCTCTGTTTACTTTTCCACAGCGATTCAGAGCGTGTTCTGTTAATTTACAGCTGATACATGTTACTGTTTATCATACAGACATGATTACATGAAGAATAGAGAGGAGGAGATGGAATACATGGCCGATGAGTGGGGATCCTGGAAGTGCTGTTAATGCGGGAAATATAATGCCACCGAGTGGACCAATCACAGGGCTTGCGGTCCGCATCCATTCTACAGGTAGTCACATTTTGTAGGCGGTGCACATCAGCTACGTGCATTGGTACAGGAGCTACGCAGACCTCCGGCGATTCGACGCAGAAGTATAAATCAGCCTTTAGTGTGAGGTGAAGAGGCGGGGTTTGAGCCTCCTCGCCAACAGCTATGTGTTCCGCCTAGCAGTCACGTCAGTCATGTCCTTATTTGGGCAAAAATCGTAATCTTTATATCTTCTGAACCGTCACGATAGAAAAAAATTCACCCCCCATACAGTGTGTGCCGATAGAGAAATTAGCTACGTAGACTTAAGCTGTTTTTTATACCAGGCTGTAAACATGTTTATTAATGCTGCAAAGATCGTCTTTTTGAATTGGTGTGTATGTGGTTTCGATGTTTCTGCAGCCAGCCTCAAGTGGATGTTCGATGAATTGCAGTTTATATCACTTGGGGGGCTTCATATTTTGAGACCGGAGGTTGCCGCTTGTCAGCCCACGAATATGAAGAACTCTGTCCCAAAGCTAAAAGCACAAACCTCTGCATGCTAGCTGTAATTCCATCAATGCAAGATAACTGCCCGAGATACTCATCTGTCATTGGACAACAGAGCTCCTCCACCAAAAGTAAACAGAGTTTTGTCTTTCTCCATCTTTGATAGTGTTGTCAGTTCAAAGACATGTTCAGTTTGTCTCTGCTGAAAAGAAAACATCACTGAGATGTTTGTTTTGACTACGGTCCTGTCTGTGAGATGCTATCACAATCATTTCGGTGTTGTGCGTTATGTTATGTTTATGAAATGGAGGGAAATTGCTGCTATTAGTGTTCGCTGTATAATAACAAGAAGGAAGAGAGGAATAATGATGACTTTCTGCTGTGATCATTGTCTTAAATTAGCAGAAGTACTGTTGAGATGTGTGAGGCTCCCTATAGGTGCCACGTCTGATGAAAGAGTAGGTTGGTTCTTTCCACAGCCTGTCACAGTGGGTCAGATGGAGCTCCAGAGGTTAGACTGCAGAGAAGGAGGTGGAAAGTGATTTGTAGGCCTCTCCTCTACATCTCTCATATGCTGTAAAGCTGCTACGAGCTGCTATCAAACACACAGAGTCCTGTTCTGTGAAGAGCGGTCAATATTTCATCCTCTGGTAAAAACCACCACTCACTCTCTCACTGTTAGTGTTGTTCTGTCTTGTACTCACATGTAGATACGCTCAACCATATTTGCATCTCTGGTCTCTCTCTAACTTTGACTGAGCAGAGGGAAATAAGGCCTATTCAGGCTGTGCCTCAGAGAGGGACAGAAAGCCCTCCAGCTTGGTCAGCCCAGTAACCAGGCTCTGTGCAGCACACTCAGGGAAGCAGAGCCACTTGCTTGTGCAGCGAGTCCCAATCCCCTCCTCCCACATTCCCTCTCTCCCTCTTCTCTCCATATTGTCCTCTTGCCCATTTCCCTCAGTGTTATAAATTACAAACGACACAAACCTCCAGGCCTAATGCCCTGCCATGGACGCCTTCCAAGCTGCACTTTTTGGGGAGCCAAGAGGCTGGCTTCATTGATAACACCCGGGCACACTGTCCGTCTCTCCATTTACTGGCTGGAGGAAAAGCCCGAGACAGGCCCTTCACAGGCCTGAGAGACACCAGCGCTTTTTTACAATCAGCTGATGGAGCCTGCTTTTCTGAGACTCTATTTCAACTGGCCATGTAATCACATCAATAATAAATAAAACAGCAAACAGCATCCAGACCTTATACTTAACCCTTTTCATGATGCTGTGTTTTCAATTATTCATGGAAGTTTATGGATCAGAGGTCTCCGAAGGAAACTTATCAAACACTTTGGGGTACATGTGGAAAATCCACACAAGATGGTTTCTGAGAAATTGGCCCGACCATACCGAGGCATTTATTAGCAAAAGCAAAGCCAACTGGCCTCTAGGTGTCAATCACAAGATTTCATGTTTCCATTTCAAACCTCAAAACCCTGATACTGAACTCAGGTTCCACTGAGGCCTGCACACCTCAGCTGACAAAGAACAAAAAGAAAGTTTTCATCTTTCTCAAAAGAAAGCACAATCAAACCATAGTTATATAATTGTTCTGTTTTTAATTAGAACCTCATAATATTTCAATTAAAAGAACCTCATGCCATGTAAACACTAACATGTAAGATGTTACGAGAGGTGCTTTTTATGTTACAGACTGAGAAAGTTCAACACACCTTCATTTTATAGTTCAAGGTCAACCCCATCCTGTGTCTGCATTAAACCCATTTAGATAGAACAGATCACATTAACGCTCAGGCTTTCAGTCATCAACTGAATTTAAATCAGGACGCCACGCCAGCTTCTGTTTGGCTGAAAGAAGACCTGCTTTTCATGTTTCTCACGCTGAGAACACGATCACGTAACAGATGTTGTAAACAGGGAAAATCACTGTATTCAGATCACTCCAAACTACACAAATGAACGTTCTGGACTTTGTTTTGATGCAAAGATACGGTGTTAGGGTTCTCTTTGTATGCCTGCACTTTTCCCCTTCTTGTTTTTTCCCAGCTCACAGTGAGGGCGGGGAGGAGGGGACTGCTAGTAGAGCCCCACTATGGCCTGCAGGCCCCTGCCACTGCTCCAGCTGACCCCACAGACTCAGATCCAGCTCCAAGCTTTAACCCCATCCACAGCTGAACCTCCAGCTTCAGTTATTATTCCTGTCCTGTTTGAACCCATCGCAGGGTTTTGCTCCACTCAATCATGGTTCACTTGGTATTCTTGCTTCATAGCACAGTGGTCAGGGCTGGCAGATTGTGTTCTTACTGTAGTTTGTGAACAAAATTCATATTTAGAGTTACTTTTTAAGTTTATTTCAGCACTGACCTAATGCTACAGATCAACTCTACAACATACTTAGGTTGTTTTAGAGACCCGAGGTCAGTATTTTAGCTATTTTGATTGTAGCAGTTCTTTGAGTAGTCATCATTAGAATAAAAAAGCATGAGGTGATGTAATAATGTGATTCTGTGTGCATCAGTAAGGCAGTAAATGCAACATTCGATGCATCATGTTCTTGCGGGTTTCATGTTTCCTGAACAAGGCTCATTCTCAAAGCTTATTGCACAAGGCACGGCAGCTTTTTCTTTTTTTTTTACTGAGTACTTAGCTCATTCTAGCTTTAAGGATTTTGCCCCGGCTAATTGTTTATTGAGGTATTAATGAAGAGTTCTCAAGCTCCAAGTACTCGGTGCCAAAAATGTGTGTTTTCTGGGGTTTAATTAGCTTTCTCTTTCTGTGTCACAAGTGAAGAGTGCGTCACATGAGTTGGTTACAGTTGCAATGAGCGCGCTTTATTATATACTATCGCTGATTGTATTGATATTAACTACAATTTATTTTACAACCTCAATTCCCCCAAATAGTTAGGACTTGGTGTAAAATGCTGATGAAAACATAATTAAGTGGTCTGAAAATCATTTAAGTTTGATGTAAAGTAGTGGGGAAAAAAAGTTTTATTATAAATATATGCTCATTTTAGATTTGATGACAGCAACATCCTTCAGAAAAGTTTGGACAGGGTCATTTTTACTGTTGTGTGGCATCAGCTCATCTTTTACACTCTGTGTTAGGAATGTTTGGGAACCAAGGAGACCAGTTTCTGCAGTTTCAAAGTGAGCTGTTGTCCATGCTTGCCTGATAAAGGATTTCAGCTGCTCAACAGTTTGGGGTCTCCTTTGTCGAATTCTTTTTGCTTTGTGATGTGCCAATAGATTTCAATGGGTGACAAGTCAGGACTGCAGGCAGGCCAGTTTAGCACCTGGACTCTTCTACTACAGAGCCATGCTGTTATGATAAGTGCAGAATGGAGTTTAGCATTGTTTTGCTGAAATATGTAAGGTCTTCCCTAAAAAGCTTATCTTGCTCCAAAACGTGTTGCTGGCTTTTAGGCCATGTGGTCCCTCTCCTCTTCAAAGCTGAGGATGCTTCGTCCATGATTTCCAAAAAGAGTGGCATATTCGGATTTGTCAGACCTAAGGACAGTTTTCCACTTCACTCAGTCTATCTTAAATGGACTTGGGCCCAGGGAAATCCCCAGCATGTCTGGATCACATTTGGATATGTGTTTTCTTTGCATGGTACAGTTTAAACATGCATTTATGCAGACATCTCAATTCAGACTGTCCTGGAACCTATTATTCATGTTGTTATGAAGCCCCTGCCTGTTGGGGCACTGTAGGTTCCTCATGTTGTACAGCAACCCCTCTTGACTAACCAAAATAGCAACAGGTAGTAAAGTTAAAGCTGGGGTTTGTAGTCAGATTTAGATACATTTTTGTTATACTGGTTAAAATTATCTTTATGTCCCGATGGCAATCAACACATAATGTGTTCTTACAAAAGAAGAGAAAAAAGCCGCTATCTACAGCTGGAGTAAACCTGGGAAAACACCAACCAATCCCTGCCATCAGGAGCCAAATGATGAAACCAATCAAATCCGTCCTGCCGTTCTGCCCGCCTCCTGCAAAGCGTACATTTCATGTTTGTTTGTGTTTTTAACTTTCACTATGAGAATGTTTTGGTGTTTTCTTACCACTGAGTGAGACATGAGTTGACGTAGTGCAAAACACAAACGATGTGCTGAGGACCGGTTTTGAATTAGTCACCATCATATGGTCGGCGAATCAGCTGCGCTCTTGCATGTGAGCGGGGGGCGTCATTTTGGAGGAGCTCCGAGGGGATAGACGGAGGGGATAGACGGAGTCCTGAGGAAATGCTACATTCAAATTCATGCTAGTTTTCTGTGACTAACAAACCCTAGCTTTAAGTCAGTGAATACAACATTGATAGCTTATGTTTGGGCACTTTTTGGATTTAGATGTAAAATGGAACAGAAGAAGTGAATAGAAGTCATGTGGTGTTTAAGCTCTGTGAGACTGTATTAGAATACTACGACATGACAAACCTACACAACCATTTGAGCCAAAACCACGCCAGTCAAGCTCTGTGAGCCCACAGCAGATAACACAGTCTGTGGTGATCTGAAAAAAATGCTGCTTTTTAAAAAAGTTGCATAGTGTCCCAATTTTTTTGTAATTAGGGTTGCAGACATATTTGGATTTAAAAGTGTATTAGGTTGAACATCCAAAAATATTTTATTTATCTATTTATCTACCTGTCTAACGGCTTCAACTCTTCATGCTCACATCTGCTCTTTTTACCAACTTGGGTCCTTCTCTTTCTCTATGATGACATCATTCTAAGATAAGGATGCTTATCAGGATTGTTATTATACCGATGATATAATGAAGCATTGAGCTGGAATTTACAAGGAAACAGTAGTTTGAGAGTCCCAGGCTCACATAACGTGACATATTTTCAAGCAACCAGTGAGTGGAGTATAATTATGAGACGGCTTTAAATCTAATCCCTCAGATTTGATTGGATTGCTCCAAAGCGCACATGGCTTAGCCAACATGTTTCCAATTGACCATAGTGGACTGTTTTCATCCACCCACACATCATGTAGCTGAGAGAGAAATTAAATAATTAGATCTCAACCGTGCTCTTTGATGGGTGTTATCAGCTGGTCACCCACACGATTTTTTTATGTATAACCATTTGCATGTCACCCACATCCACGATGAGTCAGCAGAAATATCTGAATATTTTTTCCAGTTAAAGAGAGAGACCTTGTTTTTTAAATACTGCTTCTCTTTACCCAGAAATGATGAAACAGTTTCTACCAGAGCACAGGAACTGAAAGTCATTTTTATTTCACATCATAACAAAACATATGTTTAATATTTCACACATATTGCATAAACAGTCACTGCTCTCTCGAAGAGGGTGGCACTGAACAGGACTGAGAGTCTGGTCAATGCCAGTTTATCAAAGCTTTACAATAAACCACATAGCAAGCTTCCTTACTCGTCTGTTATTTTAGCGAGTTGCACTTAGTTACCTGTAGTTACCTGTAACACAAAGCGACCACAGACCTGATTTTGAAAAATTATAATTTATATTATAGGGGAATTAACAACTGAGATGTAACCTGTTATTGTACTGAGCTGTAGACATGTTTAATTGTGCCGTGTAGTATAATCATTGATGGCCGCTCTGTTCTGTTCTTTGCTGCTGCTCTCCCTGCCTTGGCTTTCCCAACATTTCTCCTATTCGTCACATTTCTCTTATTATCTTTCTCATTTGTAAAGCACTTTGTGAACATGTTTTGAAAAGTGCTATATAAATTAAGTTTGTAATTATTTTTATTTTCATGTATGCACCAAACAGCAACCTCCGGCCGCGAGAATTGAAGCCAATGCTGAAATGTTAAAAACTGCAGTTCATTGAGTGTCCACTTGAGGCTGGCTCCAGAAGTAACAGAAACCAAGTACACACCTGTTCAAAGAAGCTGATCTTTACAGCAGAAATAAACATGTTCACAGCCTGGTACAAAAAACTAGGAATTCAGGGGGGTGAATTTTTTTATTACGCAGCAAGTTCAAAGATAATAAGATTACGAGTTTCCCATTATGAGCGTCACAGCTGACTTGATTGACAGGCGGGAACACAGCTGTTGGCTAGGCGGCTCAAACCTGCCTCTTTACGTCACACTCGCTCAACAGCGGTTATGTTGAGTTCAACATTTCCAATATGGCTCCCATGATTGGCTTCAAAACAGCGCTTCAGAAACAGATGTGTGACGTCACGAATACTACGTCCATTATTTATACAGTCTATGGTATGCACATGAAAGACAGGGGAGGTGTGCTCTCACCACCACAGGCTTTAGCATTTCACATAGGCGCGTGGAAGGGCAGGGAGCTCATAGAACTGAGCAATACTGCAAAATTAGCTTTTTGCATGCAAATAATTATTTTAACAATAGTGGTAATGACTGAATAAAACTTTTACTCAACAGTGGCAGCTCCTGCAGCAAACTACAACAAATGTTCCCATTTCCAGTTGCTTCTTTCACTTTTATGATAAAAGAAAGAAAAAGCTGTCATATTTATCTCTAACATATTAAGACTAAGAGTCAAAGCAGATACTAGTTTAAGGCTCATTTATGCAATTTAAGTGAGGACTGTTTTTTGTTTCCTTCTGTCCAGTGCATACCGTATCCCCTATTTTACTCTAAAGGGCAGCATCATATCTATAATGAGCATCATGATGTATTGCTGTATCACACACCTTATGTTTGTAGCTCTGTATTTCATTTTCAACACATGTATATTAACATTCTTTTATCTGATATACAATGTCATTATTAACTCTAGAAGAGTTCATTTTTCTAATATAATGACCAGAAATGATGTGAAGGCTAAATATCCCCTCTGCAGTCCATGGAGCTTTGATTAGAAGAGATAGGAAACATGCTGCAGGTGGTGACATGTCTCGTCTATTATATGAGTCGCCAATTGAATTGTAACGTGACGATTGTCTTGCATTGATGAAAAACCTGTAAGGTAGCTGCTGACATTTAAGAACATTGTTTTGATTTTTTAGAGGTTGAAGTGTACACGATGTGATAGTCAGCTCCAAGTTCTCGTCATCGTTGTGTGATGTGTTCATCATTCAGCAGTTGCAACACTCACATAACAGAGCAGCACCTGACCACAGGCCCATTCATTTATCCCAACTGGTTTCCCATTGATGCCTCTCCTTATGACTGAGGCCCAAAGGAATCTCCACCCAGGGGACCGTTCAACAACAAACGCAGCCAGCTACGACAGCAAGCTGCTTCTCTGAATGAACAACAATGTCATTCCAGCAGTGTGTGTGTGTGTGTGTGTGTGTGTGTGTGTGTGTGGTGTGTGTGTGTGTGTGTGTGTGTGTGTGTGTGTGTGTGTGGGTGTGTGTGGTGGTACTGTATGTGTGGGTGTAGTGAAACACCACTGGCTAGTAGCAGCAGAGTGATCTTGTGACCAAGGCCCCTTAATGGCGGTTAGGAGCTGTGAGCAGATTTAACTTCTCTGCATTACACTGATCAGTCTGTAAAAAGCTCACTGTATTGTCTGACCTTAAGGTCAAAGAAAGCTAGAGTACCCAAGCATCAGTGACTGCACACAAAACCATTTGACATCACATATTGTTATTGTTAGTCTTACTTAAGGCACAGAAAACTTGAGGGTTCCTGCAGAGCTTGAGCTCTAAGCTTGTGGACAGGTCAGTGTTTCACTATCCTGCATATTAATGAGGAATACATTCTCCACTCGCCCATTATCCATAAACAAAGACATTTACTTTTGCACCATAAAGCAATGTCCATTAAGCTGTTCATCAATGCAGCCAAACTGCATGAGACCCATCTGATACAAGTGCAGAGGCAGCTAGCTTCCATCTAAGTTTATTGCCTTGAATATCTCTAGTGCTTTCAACAACTACTGCTATCATTAATCTATCAGGTATTTTGGGGACAAATAGGTCCTCCTAGTAGGCGATCAATGTCTGTGCCATTCAGGTTTTATCTCCACACAAAGTGAAGGATAATGTATAGTGAGCGGGTTGTTATGGTGGATTATAACCACAGACTGTTCTGTTCATCTGTTCCTGAGTGCTGTTTTAAAGCCAATCAACGGCGGCAGCCATATAAGAAATTCTGAACTCAACCAAACTTAGTGTGAGGGGAAGAGGCGGGGTTTGAGCCTCCTAGCCAACAGCAATGTGTTCCCGCCTGTCAGTCAAGTCAGTCATGTCCTTATTTGGGCAAAACTCGTAATCTTAATATCTTCTTAACCGGCGCGATAGAAAAAAATTCACTCTACGTACAGAGTGTGCCAATAGAGAGATTACAGACGTAGACCGTAGACGTTTTTTGAACCAGACTGTAAACATGTTTATTAATCAAAGATCGTCTTTTTTGAATTGGTGTCAATGTGGTGTCCTGTGTTTCTGCAGCCAGCCTCAAGCAGACACTTGATGAACTGCATTTTTAACACTTCTGCATGGGCTTCATATTTTGAGACCAGAGGTTACCGCTTGATTAGAACCTTAACAGGGTGAGCAGGACACTACTGTGTAGCAGAGGGGTCACACTGCTGTTACAATGACACATTTTCTAACCCCATGGGATCTACCCCCATTATTATGCAGCTTATTAGATGTCTACTTACTAAGATTATTTGCTTAAAAATAATCAATACTATTACACCAACTATTGATCTGGAAGTGTTCATAAAAGACATTATTTAATGTCTCTTCTGTTGAAAGTAGTCTCTTACATGTACAGATTGAGCTGTGTCTATAGTAGTGGTTAGCTCTGGAGTCTCCTTCAAACTGAGCTGTTAGTACTCACAACAAACTGAACATTTCCTCTGATGGTGAAGTGAAACGAGGTGAAACAGGACGGCATGAATCAGCACCAGATTGAGTTTCTCTGCTTCGTCATTGTCAGAGTCCTTTATGTGTCCTCAGACACCGCTGTATCTCTTACCGTGTTCTAATGTTAGGTGTTTATTTCATGTGTCTTTTACTTGCTTTTCCTTATTGGTCTTCATCTACTTCCTTATTTTTGCAGCTGTAAACAAACTAATATCAAATAAAGCAGACTTCATTCAGTGCAGTGATATGATAACGGTTAGTCCACCAGCGCTGGGTTTCACAGCTGATTGCCTGAATCAAATCTGTTCAGATTCACAAGGTCCAGATCTGTTTTGATTTCCGACTTGATTCCATTCAACTGGATCATTTTCAATTAAGTCGTTTAGGGATATTTCAGTTACAATGACTGTTTCAATATAAAGAGATTCTCAGAGAAATAATGATGTTTACATTAAGTATTGACCCAAAGCAGAATGCTCTTTGTATTTAACATGACAACCAACATTCTGAAGTTGTAATGAGTCTAATTTTGAGTGAGTCTCTGCAAATTGGTCACAGGCCGTGGATCCGTACCTCTACTATCAACACTGATACGATGTGCTGAAATCAATCGGCAACAGCTACTACTACTCGTCTCATCACTATCACCATCACTCATCACTATCTCTGTCTTTTATTCTCCTCTGTCCCTCTTTCCAGACCCAACTCGGTCGAGGCAGATGGCTGTCTAACATGAGTCTGGTTCTGCTCAAAGTTTCTGCCTGTTGAAAGGAAGTTTTTCCTCACTTCTGTAACTAGCTCAACACTGCAAGGTGCAATGCTCATGGCAGATTAAGGTGGGGTAAGACTGAGTCTTACCGTGTCTTGGTGTTGGGTCTCTGTTCATATTTTGACATAACGTGGTCTAGACCTCCTGTGCTTGTAAAAGCGTCTTGAGATAACATTTGTTGGGATTTGACGCTATACAGATTGATTGATTGATTGATTGATTGAACACTAGTGTAAGCTGAGCTAAACCACTACACAGGTAGAGAGCAGTGTGGTAATAACAGATGATACAAGAAAGAGCGACACATATTTATAGAAACTGCACATTGCTGAATTTGATGGAAGTCCTTATGCATGGGGAGAGTGTGAACCGTTTTCCTCTGGGAGTCCCCTAAATACATCAGTGCACCTTGTATTCCACATTTACAGTAAATGTTAATCGTTGCAGCCTTTCATATCAGTTATTTTTAGTTCTGAAGCAAAGGATTACCGGATCATTTCACACTGATGCACAATGCACTGTCAGAAAAAGCCTGGGGCTTTCACTCAAATGTTTGCGCGTTGGTAACACGTAGCGTGGTTCCAACATATTTTGAGCATGCACTGAAATGCGGCCTCCAGTGGGCTGTGTTTGAGATTGTATGTTTTTGCAGATTATATATTTGGATTATGCCTAGAGATTTGTTCCACTATAATTTACCTCCTTGTTGCACATCTTGCACATGGCTCTGTCTTTAAGATTTTTGCCTTAAGGTTTTTTTGGAGCAGCTTCACATCATGCCTTGTTTGTTTTGAGATATCGGCCTCCCACGTGGCCAGATTTCATTGTGCTCAGGCTGGTCTTTTCTAGTCAGAAAAGGGACTATATTGAGATTGCTCTGAGGATTTTTCAAATCGATATCTTATTATAAGGGTCCACCAGAGTCTTTGATCAGAGCGGCATCCCTGACAACTGTCTGTTCTTCATAGCAATGGTCTGCTATCAGGAAGTAACAGACCATTGATTTGAGAAGTTGCTGCAATGACCAACAAGCTGTGTAATAAAGGTATTCAGGGTAGTTATAGTATTGACTGGAAATTAATTTGGGGGTGTCGGCTTTCAGTGACAGAGCAAAGCTAGGTTTGTCATTTTGTCTTTACCTAAACTGGTGGCTTTGAGTGTGTTAATACGTGTGTAATGCAGAATGAAGTTTCAGTGTGATAAGACATCAGGTAGCGAGATTTTTTATTAGCATTAGCTTCTCTACAAACTTACTTCCTGTGTCTTGGTACCGGTAGCACTCTGGGCTTCTGGGCTAAGAGTGGCTTTTCATTACCTGTGGGTAAAATGTTGGACAGGTGTGTATGATGAGACAATCATGACTAAGAGAGAACCAAAGGATTCTGTATGTTTTTGAAATTCTTTAAAGGACATAACTCTCCCATTCATCCATCCATCCATCCATCCATCCATCCATCCATCCATCCATCCATCCATCCATCCATCCATCCCATCCATCCATCCATCCACTTCTATCCATCCATCCATCCATCCTTCCTTCTATCCATCCATCCATCCATCCATCCATGTATCCATGCATCCATGCATCCATCCATTTTCTTCCACTTATCCGGGGTCCAAGCAAATTGGGGAATCCTGGGGAATCCTGAGGCGATCCCAGACCAGGTGGGATAATTCCTCCACCGAGTTCTGGCCCTTTCCCCGGGGCCTTCTCCCAGTTGGACAGAGGAACACCTCTAAAGGGAGGCGTCCGGGAGGCATCCTTATCAGATGCCCGAACCACCTCAGCTGACTCCTTTTGACACGAAGGAGCAGGCTCTACTGGCTCCATCCGGGTGTCTGAGCTTGACCCTCTCTCTGAGGCTGAGCCCAGACACTTTGGAGGAAACTCATTTCAGTCGTTTGCATCAGAGATCTCCTTCTTTCGACCCAAGCTCATGACCATAGGTGAGGGTTGGAACGTAGACAGACTGGTAAATTGAAGCTTTCCTTCCGGCTAAGCTCCCTCTTCACCACGACGGTGCCGACACTGCACCAATCCACCTGTCGATCTCATACTCCATTTTACCCCCACTCGTGAAAAAGACCCTGAGATACTTAAACTCCCCCACTCGGGGCAAAGACTTCAGGGGAGTCATAACTTTCAGGATTTCTTATGATTTTTTGGCATTTGTACAGCAGTGGCTGAGTTTCCATTTTAATTCAACTAGAAAGATTTCTTCCTCTTCTTATATCATTTCTAAATGCCTTAAAAGGCATGTCAGTTATCTGTTATATCTTTATTTTTGTGGAGGGAATACGGACACTTACACACACAAACAAGCAAACAGACACATTCCACTTATTTTCCAGCTGGGACAAGCCAAGAGACAGTTATGTTATTTCATTGCAAGTGTATTCAGACTAAATGTTTATCTAATTGAAGAAGCTTTAAATAGCCACATGTAACCAGCATAAGGGTAAAGTTTTTGTCTATGTCAACGGAAAAATGGGTCAGAATGGCTGGAAACTTTCGCTAGAGGTAGACTTAGAAGAGCAACTTTCCAATGGGTTCCCATCACCCGAACGTGCTCTATATTTGTCAGGGCTCAAATATTTGGAAAAATGGGGGGAGCACAAGACAGGGAGGGGGCAATGATGAGTGTCCACAACAGATACTGACCCCTCATACTCCCACCCCAACGCTACAAGCCTTACTTGCCTATTTATAGGGGAAAATTGCGCTATGGAAAAATATGACAAAGCTGCATTCCATAAATAAGCTGGGAATGGTGGAAAAGAGCACACAGCTTAGTCTCTGAAGGCCTGAGTGGAGGTTCTCAGGCTTGGCTTTGGATTACAGATGAAAAGATTGATAATGGATGGACACATGGTTTGTTTGTCATACCCAAAACCACTATCAGTGGTCAACGTAATTCTAATGTGGGCCATTGTGCATCTACAGAGCAAAATGAGTCCCTTAAAAGCATTGTTGAATTATCAGATTTTAAGAAGTTATATTTTACTGTGGTTGTATGTTCTGCGCTTTGATTACCAACAAATAAACTTGTCCAACCTGGGGCTTAGTAAGTGTTGATCTATAGCACTGCAGTAGCAGAGTTAGGGCCTGTTTCCACCATTACAATATTTTTCTGCAGCGCACTCAACCTCAGTTTCAGTGTGCTTCTAACTGGCACTGTCTCTTGTTAGGACTGTTGTCTTATGGCACTATGGCTTCCCTGAGTAGTGGCACAGTGACATAGTGACATAGTCTGTTTGACTATCTCTGTATGTTCAATGTTTCATTTAATGAATGATTTCACAGAGATAATGTAAAAACAATGTAATCGTGTCCTGAAATTAGCGGAAGCTTTAAACTTGGGAATTGTACACTTGAAAAATGAGTCTGGTTTGTTTCTCCTCAGTCACTGTTATGTTTGTTACTTTTGATTAGACAGTGATGGAGAAGTGACATTGACAAGAAGGTGATCCAGAAGTTGAAATTTTTTAACTGAGAGTGCTGTGATCAAGCAGCAACCTCCGGTCTAAAAATATGAGTCCAATTCAGAAGTGCTAAAAACTGCAGTTCATTGAGGATCCGCTTGAGGCTGGCTCCAAGTACCGGAAACCACATACACATCAATTTAAAAAAGCCGATCTTTACAGCAGAAATAATCATGTTTACAGCCTGGTACAAAAGATGAGTGTAGTCTGTACAGGGGGTATTTTTTCATATCGCGGTAACTTACTTCAAAGATATTGAGATTACGAGTCTTCCAATGAGAGGCACAACTGACTTGATTGACAGGCGGGAACACTGTAGCTGTTGGCTAGGAGGCTCAAAGCCCACCTCTTTACGTCACAATCGCTCGACAGCAACAATATGGCTCCCACCAACAATTGGCCTCAAAACAGCGCTTCAGAAACAGATGGGTGACGTCACGGACACTACGTCCATATTTTATACAGTCTATGGCTGTGATGGCTGTGATAAAAACACTGAGGACGTTTTTGCACTTTGGATGCTGAGCACTGACATGCTCTGTTTGAATGATTTTAAACAGGAAGTAGACACTTCTATAACAAAAAAGCTATAGGTGGACACAGGCCCTTAAGGTAAAGAGTAAGTTGGTATTTTAAAGAAGCCCAGTGTACACCTTTAATCATAAATTATTAAGGAATTAGGACAGTTTAAGGCTTATACCAGTTAAACCAGTAGATCCACCACTTTGTTCCAGACTATCTCACAATCAACAGATTTCATTAAGTTCTTTAAAGCATTCATGGTTCCCAGAGGAGAATTAATTAGATACTGTATCTGCATGACCATTAGGAGATTTGACAAGAACATTTGTAGTTTTGTAGAACTTTCTAAACTAGAGATGTATGCGTTTGTCATTAACACAATTAACCGTTATGTCAGTCAACAAAATTACTAGTTGGTGAAAGAGTTATTTATATTTATTATTATAGGCTGAAATGCCGGGCATACATTCTGTCTTAGCTGTAGCATAGCCAACTGTCCCTGGCTGGAGCTGTAGCTCCGGTCGAAG
Organism: Notolabrus celidotus; assembly: GCF_009762535.1. Lineage (NCBI taxonomy): Eukaryota > Metazoa > Chordata > Actinopteri > Labriformes > Labridae > Notolabrus > Notolabrus celidotus. Next base: position 6,912,954 of record NC_048278.1, read on the forward strand.
AAAAAATGGAGATAAAGTTGTGTATAAGCTCTGTCTGGTTAATTCGAATGGAGCAATGTGTAACCAGCACAGGCATGTGTATTTTAACCTGTAGGGAGGACTGAAGGCTGGTGCTGCTAGCTCTGCACACCTTGACATTGTTTCCCTACAGACTCTGTGGTCCGTGTTTAGCTGTTTTAAATACAGTGTGCTGAGTTTTTTCTCTCCACTTGTCAGCTAGTTGGAATTTGAATTAGTCTTTAAATGACCAGAAGCGTAACTTTTGTTATAGATAGTTCTAAATGTACTCCAGTATTTCTGAAGATCTACTTTTAGCTCTGCAGGCCTCAGAGTTGATTGTGTCTGTGCATCTTCACCCTTTCAAAGTCCCTTTCTTGTGTTCATGGAACGGAACGAACACGTTGTGGTCCCTGACTCTTTTCCTCAGTGAGATTAAGCACTTCCTGGTACCTTAGTCATCTGCTGCTGTGTTGTTAAGGAAACTAAATAATCCTGTGTATGGGGGTATGTTGTGGAGCTTGTGTGTGTGTGTGAGTGTGTGTGTTTACTTCATCCAATTCCAATGTAAACTGGAAGTGTTGCTGACAGGTTTACTGACACTTCCAGTATTCTCAGAAGTCCTTAAGAAATGGAAGCAAAGAGCTTTCAAATGACTCAAACTCTCCACTTTTCAAACTAAGAAACTGAAAGTGAATTGACCCATGACCGTGATGTGTGCAGTGTGCCTTTGTGCTGGACTGCCCAGCATGTATTCAGCCTCAGTCCAGCTAGACAGCCCCAGATGTCAGGCAGCAGTGGTGGCTTATAGGACCCCAGACGACTGGTCCTCACAAGGACACGCTCTTCCTGTGGCCCGCTTCCAAGTTCCAGGCCCCAGAGGGTCAGACTACCTCCAGTCCCCTTTCACAAAACTCACTGCCATAACAGCAGCTAAGGAGCTATGAATAAACAGGCTGTCATTGTCCAGTGATATATTTATGTAACCACAGAAGCTGAATCTTTTCTTTTTTTTGTCTCTTGTGTTGAATTTGGTGTGTTGGGAATCTGGAAAGTATGCACTCGTCTTGTGGGACTACGAGACGAAAAGATCTGAAGCTACCGTGCAAAAGACAACTGTATTTGTCTGTGTGCTCGTGTGTGTGTGTTTTTATGTGTTTGTGTGTGTGTGTGTGTGTGTGTGTGTGTGTGTGTGTGTGTGTGTGTGTGTGTGTGTGTGTGTGTGTGTGTGTGTGTGTGTGTGTGTGTTTAGTGTAGCAATGACAGAGACAGAAATAGACTAAAGGCAGTAGAGATAATCAGAAGAAGAGTTTTGTGTGGGCACTGCACTGTTGATTTGGGGACTTATAAATCTCCATTGACATAAAATTGCACCACCTGAAACTAACTAACTACTGCTATATGTATATACAGAATCAACCCAGCTTTAGAGTATTTATGCTTCAGTATGTTCAATTAAATAGCTTAGGACACATCTGTGAATATAATTCATTCTGTTCCCTCAGCTTTTAAACTAATAACCAGAGCACACTTCAGTAAATGTCGTTCCCCGCTGACAGTTGTATTGCTCTTGCATATGTAACACAATATACTGAACATGACAGTGAACAACATCAAGGATACAATGAGTACTTACAGGGTCCCGGTCTAACAAGGTCTGTAGCTGGTGTTCCAGTTATTGGTGGTATTGGCTTTTTGGTTTGTTGTTGATTATGAAGCAGTTTTCATTTTAGTAGTTTTTAAACAATGGAGTGGATTCAGTGTTGCCAACTTAGCGACTTTGACACTATATTTAGCGAGTTTTCAGACCCCTCTAGCGACCCTTTTCCAAAAAAGTGACTAGCGACAAATCTAGCGAGTTTTCTGGTGTTAATGGAGACTTTTGGAGACTGATGTGAAAGCATGTATTGTTCTTACTTTACTCAACGAGCAGTGGATGCTGCTGTGAGTCCCTCCTAGCTGCATTCAGAGCAGGAGGCATTCATCCCGCCGCATCCAGACTGTTAATTTATCACGCATGTATGAAGACACCGCGGGATGATCCTGCCTACTGTCTCTTTTTGGTTCTTTTTAGATAGTTAAGTAGATTGTATACAATTAACATTAGAAAATGTTATGGTTGAAAAATGGAATGTTTGTTTTGTTGTAGGCTCCTAAGTGTAGTTATAAACATAGTTAAAGTGTTTTTTAACCTCTTTTTGTCTCTCCCTCAACGTTACACGTCTCTCCTGCAGCGCTATTACAATTCCAATTATGCAAATTAAACGATGATGTCATTTAGCGACTTCTAGTGACTTTTAGGACAGCCAATAGCTACTTATCTCAGTGAGGAGTTGGCAACACTGAGTGGATTAATGTGTTGTGTTGTCAATGTTAAGCTGGTTTGCCCAAACCGGTCTAGTTGTCACATCTGATTAGATGGTGTGTGTTTGGTTGTGTTGTTGGTTTTTGGTTGTGTTGTCTGTATTTGTTGTGTATTTGATAGTGCTATCTAAATGTGTTTGTTATGGTTGGGGCGTCTAATGGTTGTGTTGTTGGTTTCAGTTGGGTTGTCTGTAATTATTGTGTTGTATATAAATTAATGTTTTGGTTGTGTCTGCTCTGCTTGCCTTTTTTATGTATTTGATTGTGTTTTGGGAATTGAACTTGGTTGTCTTGTGTGAATTTTGTGTGTTTTATTGTCTTATTTGTATTTGTTTATTTTGTTGGGCTAATGTGATGTTTGTTTTTGGTTTTCTTGTCATTATTCCGCTACATTAGCCTTATTTGCTCCTGTTCTGTCTCTCTATATGTTTTGTACTTTGGTTGGTTGAGTTGTTTGTCAGATTTTGCTGGTGTAATTGGTTTTGATGTCAGTATTTGGTCATGTTGTCTTTTAGATAGTGTCATCAGAGAGTGCTCTTGTTCCTGGTTTTGATTCTCTCTATGTGTTAATAGAATCAGGTCGCTTTGTCAAGTTGGTATTTGGTTGTGTTGTTTATCAGTTTTTGTTGGTGTAACTGGTTTTATTGTCAGTATTTGGTCATGTAGTCTTGTTGGTTGTGTCGTCAGAACGTGCTCTTGTTCCTGGTTTTGATTCTCTTCTCTATGTGTTGATAGAATCAGGTCCCTTTGTCAGGTTGGTATTTGGTTGTGTTGTCAGGGTTGATGATTTGATGACACTGATGATTCCACCTTGTCCTCAGTATTTCATTGTGTTACTATCTAGCATGTGTCTGTATTTGGTGATTTGTTACTTTTGAGTCTGTTGAGTTTGTTGTTGTCATGTTTTGGTCGTTTTCTGTATTTGTTGTGTTTTTTTGTGCTGTTTGATAGTCAGGGTTATTTTTGGTGTCATCAGTATTTGCAGCATATTTTTTTTAAAAAGGACTGCTGTGTTGTTTAACTGATGATGACTAATGATGATGTTTTTATCCATGCAGTGTGTTGAACTCACAAGGCCACAGTATTTAGTCAAATATTTTCTGTAAGGTTAGATTAATGTTCCCTTGAGGAAGAATCCTATTGAGTGTCAGACTCACCCTTATCAACAGTCAACCTGGATGCCAGTGGCTCTGTGAAACTGTGTTGTGACTCATAGCTGCTTGGAACCATTACAATGCTAACATGAAGTTGAGCTGATAACATTTATCATGATGAAACCACTATACAGCTTGAAAGCTAAAAATCAGAAGAGCGACAAGAACTCATGCTGGGTTCAGGATGAATGTTTCAATTCAAATTTCATTTAAATTTCTCTGGTAGATTATTTTTCCCCATCACTTCCAGCCTGACGTGTCTGAAGGCATTTACATAAACGGCAGGGGAAAATGTAGGTGATCACAAAAGTTATCAGGATTCATTTCAGCTCAAAAATTTAAAAAAATACCAATAGATTTTTTAGCCAATCAACTATTTGCTTTTATGGTTCAGTGTGTTGTAATTAGTGGCATTTAGCAGAACAGACTTGGTAGAAATTGAATATATTTTTTGTAAATATGTTTAAATGAGTGTAAAAACACCTGATTATGAAAAGAATGCACTTAAAATAGACTTTTATATCTACAAAGGAGTGATTCCCCTTCCACGGAGGTCGCCATCTTGCACCGCCATGTTTCTATAGTAGCACAGAATGGACAAAATAATAATGTAAGTGTTTTGAATTTAGTAAGTGGCTGCTCAAAATGCACCAGTTGAAAGACGAAGAAGAAGAAGAAGAAGAAGAAGAAGAAGAAGAAGAAGAAGAAGAAGAAGAAGAAGAAGAAGAAGAAGAAGAGAGTGATTGTTTTTGTGTGCAGATGAATCTGTATTGATGAAAGTTTTCAAAGTTAAAATTTTGACAAATGGTGGATCAGGGATGCTAGTTTGCCCAAGTGGTTTGAGCCTGTGCCCCATGTACATAGGCTATGGTCCTCGTCTTAGTCCCTGTATGTTGTGCTTTCCTGGTCTTCTGACCACTCAAAGCACCTCTACACTACTCGTCACATTCACCCATTCACACCTCATTCATACACTGATGGAAGAGGCTGCTTTCATAGAGGACCATCAGTAGTAATTTCATTCATCCATTTACACACAGGCAATGATATCTCAAACAGTAGTTTGGGAGTCAGTGTCTTACCCAAGGAGACTCTGGCATGTGATTATAGGAGCTGGGATTGAACTGCCAACCTTCTGATTGAGAGGTAACTGACTCTAATACTGAGCCACAGCCACTCTGTTAATTAATCACATAATTAAGAGATTAATTAATGAGTTAGTAGTGAACAGTAAAATTAGAATTAGGTCTCATCATCTTGCAGCAGTTAAGGTGTTTACCTCTCGATGTTCCAATCCTTGAAAGAGCACTATTTAACTTTGTGAAAACCTGCTCTGTCATTCTATAGAGCATCTTCCCACTCATTTTTTCCCCCATGTGTGTTTCTTTTCAATTCTATTTATTTGACCTGTGACACCTCTTTCAAGCTCTTACTACAGGTCACCTCTAATAGTTAACCTAAAGTAACCTCTTTAGAACAAGGTGATGGAAAGTGTTCTTGATGTGAACAAACATCCTGATGGGATTAGTTTAACTTGTCAAACAAACGACTTGCACTATGACGTGTGTGTGTGTGTGTGTGTGTGTGTGTGTGTGTGTGTGTGTGTGTGTGTGTGTGTGTGTGTGTGTGTGTGTGTGTGTGTGTGTGTGTGTGTGTTGGTATGTGTGAGCAGCACATGCCTGCTTATAGAGCAGAGCAGATTGTGTGTTGATCTCAGTGATGTCCTCCACCTCTTATCAGTTAGCTCACGTGAAGGTCAGAGGTTGGGCCTTGTTTGGAAAGGTGAGGTTTTGTTGACACACGTTCTCATTGGTTGTTCCTTTCCCTCTGATAAAGCTGAACCTGCCATTCCTATACAAACAGGAAGGACACAATATGAAGCAGAGTTACACTATAAAAACACTGTACATCCATGAGAAAGATACCTAAAGAAATACAGCAATGCTTGCTCTTTTAAGTGACTAAATCAGAGGTTCTGTTGTAGTTTTCATTTGATAAGCTTGTTTTGGTGGCTCATATTGTGTTGAAGTGTCATTTTGTACAGTTATGTCTATTTTTGTAAATGGAAGAGTTTGACATCTCAGAAAGCAAAGCTAATGGGTCGATCTAGTTTTGGAATATTTGGTGTGAACTATTTTAAAATACCTCAGCCTTTTTAGTCAATTACAAATTTGCTCTCTTCCATTTTGTTAAGCTTAGCTTTAGGGATGGGCAATGGTTTTCAAATATCCGTTAACTTTTTTAAAAAAAATCAAAGAGTTACTTCAAATATTTTCTCATTTTAAAAGTACAATTTTTCATCTTTTTTACCGGTGTCTGGTTGTGTACAGTATTCCTGCCAGACGGTGGCTATGGAGTGTCTTAAAGCTGTTTGCTAACCATGTTAAGTAACAGATGAAGAAGAAAGTTAACTGCATTAGATAGCAAAAGATGAAGAAAACATTTGCGACAGTCACAGTGATTTTCTCTGTTTCTGAATCTCACACTACTACACACGTATTTCCAGAGACTGAGCATGACTGTAAAATATAAACACACACACCCAGGCGCGTCACAGAAACACCAACATAAAGCTCAACATAGACGCTGTCAGTGCTGCTACTAGCAGCATCTCGTCCTGCTGCTGGTTTAGGTGACTGCAATAGTTGTGTGTTTTGTGTGTGGGTGTTGGGGGGGGGTACTATTCAAATTATTGTCGAATAGATGCCAATGATTATCGAATAGTATTTTGGCTTGAAATGCCCATCCCTACTTAACATAAGTAGTGTAAACGGGTGACTGGCTGCAGTACAGGTTGTAAGCCCCGCCTCCTCCATTATAACAGATGGAACATGGGTCAAACTAGAAAATTGAAATACACATCAAGTAAGTTTTTCTAAAACATGCTTTCTGTCAGAGCAGCTAGTTCTTATGCTAATTTATGTACCAGTGGTTATTTTATGGAGAAGTTGAGTTTAGTTTGTTATATCATGTTGAAAAGATGATTGATTGACAGCTCTGTTGACAAATGCAGGCCCCTGCAGCACTCTTTACCGGATCATCACAGTACATGAGGATCAGTGAGAGAAGACATAAACACTAACGCAAGCCTCTCTTGACTTTCTATATCTGCTGTGGACTGTGCTGACCTGATGGATCACTGATGTTTTATTGAGGTATGTCAGCACCAGTACAGGTGGTATTTTGACTTCAGAACATTGTTCATATTGATATGAAGTCAGTTTTTTGTTTTCCCACAAAACCTAGTTTTGTCTTTTTAGATCTTATGTCTTTTACTTATCAAAAACAAAACCTTTAATTGGGACACTTCTCCGTGTGCATACATTCAGATGGTGTATAATATTACCACAGAGCAATAACATGCTTCCAGTGGTTCTGCTCAGTGTGGCTTATCAGCTACATATGAAACCACACAGACACAGAAGTTATTATTCCTGCTCAGGTCATCGTAGTTCACACGTTCAGGATATTTTCTGCACAGGAACCTATATTTGGAAGCTTGTTGATGAAGCTGACATGAGTGGAGTGGATTCCATTAAAGAGAAGGAAGAGAGCATTGATCTGTTTCACTGCGCTGTGCTGTGTTGGCAACTCCATTTGTGCTTCTCTCTCTGGGCGGCTCACAGTAATTGCTTGCTCAAGGACTTTTGAGGCCTGATTGCCGTAACCCTCGGAGGCTCCATTTGTGTGTGTCCTAGTTAAACCCTTCCTTCTGTGATAAAGCAACATACTTAGTATGTCTTTAACAACATGATAGAGATGGGAGCACTCTCCTCTCACACCTTGAAAATCAAACTTGAGTAGTGTTTGCTACATGCAGACTCTCTGTAGTGTTGGATATTTGATGTTTACATTATTAATATCTCTCTTTGAGGATGTTAGCCTGCAGGCCTATTTGGTGTAACCTGAGTGTATTACTTGAAAGCATCAATTCTGCATCTAATGTGCATCTAACAATATGCTCACATGCACTCTCAGGCTCTGTACTCTGCTCTCATCACAGCCCTGTCAGGGAACAGGGAGCTGCAGTGCAATAAAACACTGTCAGTGATCTGCCCTCAGTCCTCCCAGTCTGTGCTCGCCTGCACCGAAGTGTCAACATGGGCTAAAGCAGCATCTGAGCCCTGACTCAGTGATCCACCTGTGTTCTCTAGAAACACACACACATGCACATGCACACCCATGCACTCTGACACACGTGCATGCTCATGCACACTGGAGCACACTGACGTCCTACATTATTTACGTCCTGTGTATCTGCATGCAAACGGCCCATTTCGAGACAATCTGATCACACAGCGGAGGTTTCAACCGGTCTGTTCCTTTGCTCGGTGAGAATATCGCCGGGGCGGAATGGAAACTTCATTTTGCAGGGGCTAATATTAGCCTGGGCCTCTGGAAAATTCCTTTTAAATGATCACAAGCTGAGAAAAGGCAAAGAATTTGTTTAGCGTTTTGCTTGACAGTATTCTCTGCATACATGGCAGAGTGTTTCTTTTTATTTTTTCAGACTGTACAGCACGCAGGAGGGTCCTGGGAACACAGATGTGGAGGGAGAGGGGGCTGAGGGGACTTACGTATATGATCACTGTCTGTCTTTCTGGCTGTTCAAATTTCTCTGTTAACACTTCAGCACTTGAACTGTCAGGTCCCAGTTCATCTTGTGCCACCTGTGTGATTTGGCTTATTGACTGCTGTGATATCACCCAGTGTCGTCACAAATACACCTCCCTCTGACAGACAAGATTTATTATTCCCCTGTGAGTTTAAATATTTAACTCTGATCTATAGAGCCCTGTGTCTCCCTGCCTGTTTGCTCCCTCGTACCCCCTTCACTATCTGACCTACATTTCACTCTCTTTATCATTATATGACCCTAACTTTATAACCTGTCTTTGTGTATCTGTGTGTGTATGTATCTTTTTCTAGGAAAATCCCACCTGGCCATAGTTCAGAGGGTAAACAATGAAGGCGAGGGAGACCCTTTCTACGAAGTTCTGGGAATTGTCACCTTGGAGGACGTCATTGAAGAAATCATAAAGTCTGAGATCTTGATGAAACCGACTTGTACAGTAGGTTCTCATTCTTCAATGACACTAAAACGTATCTTCAGTCTTAGATAGTTAGAGCACCAGTGAAAATCCATGATCAGTGGCTGGACTCAATATAATCTTTTCCTCTGTGACCAATCAAAACAGCTTATCATGGGTTTACTTATGCTCCATGTCTTTCTTGTAACACAGTTTTAATGACTTTGGAGGGTGTGCAAATAAGCATCAGTGCTTTTACAACATGGACAAACATTTGATTCTATTTAGAGATTTAAAAGTGCATCACTGCACAATACATAATGATTCACACAATCAATGTTTCTTTCATAGATTTGGCAAGGCAGCTTTATTTGTATAGCACATTTCATACACAAGGGCACCTCAATGTGCTTTACATTAAAACATTAAAAGCATTGGAAACATTCAGACAAGCAAAAAAGAGCACAATTAAAATGAAGTGAGTTAAAATAAGCTAAGACAGGAAGGCATTGGCAAATAAAAAGGTCTTAGTCTTTGATTTAAAAGATGTGAGAGTTGGAGAAGACCTGCAGCTTTCAGGGAGTGTGTTCCAGATATGTGGTGCATAATGACTAAACGCTGCTTCACCATGTTTCATTCTGACTCTTGGGACTGAAAGCAGACCATTACCTGATGACCTCAGAGGTTGAGATGGTTCATAGAGTAGCAGCAGATCAGCAATGTATTTTGGGCCTAAACCATTCAGTGTTTTATAAACCATCAGCAGGATTTTAAAGTCTATTCTCTGACAGTCAGGAAGCCAGTGTAGAGATCTAAGAACTGGAGTGATGTGGTCTACTTTTTTGGTCCTTGTTAGGACTCGAGCAGCAGCATTATGTATGAGCTGCAGCCGTCTGATGGACTTTTTAGGGAGTACTGTAAAGACCCTGTTACAGTAGTCTAGTCTGCTAAAGATAAATGCATGGACAAATTTTTCTGCATCCTGCTGAGACAGAAGTCCTTTAATCCTTGATATATTCTTAAGGTGATAGTAGGCAGACTTTGTAATTGTCTTAATGTGGCTGCTGAATTTAAGGTCTGAGTCTATGATTACACAGGTTTCTGCTTGGTTTGTACATTTCATTGTTACAGATTGAAGCTGAGCAGTAACCTTTAACCTTTCTTCTTTGGCTCCAAAAACAATCATTTCAATTTTTTCTTTGTTAACTGATTTGAGCAGTTTTTATAATGAATGGTGCTCATTTCTGTACACGTCTATTGATATTTATCTTTTAATAAAGGATTAAATGACTAACTATAAGGTGAGAAGTGTTCATAATTATGAACCTGCTCTCAACTCTTTGTTTTTTCTATAATGATCCAGCCTCTCTTGGAGTCTCTTTTCATCTAGTCTTTATTTTGCAGTATTTTGCGGCTCCTGTTTTTTAGTGAAAAGGTTATAAAAAAAACATCTGCACACTTCCTGCTCAGCACTAAACAGCAGATTAACTTAGTTACTAGGTAGTAAACATAGAGGAGCTTTAGCACATTAACGTCAGCTGGAGGTGTAAACAAGGAACTCATTGCTGCCACATTAGCCATAACAACCGTTCACAATTCACTGTGGTGCATTCGAGGCTCGTCTGGTCATCCCAAAATCAAAACTGTTGGTGCTATATTTAACTGACATACATTGACATTTAATTATCAGTCATTAGCACGTCCTTAAAGTTGTGTTTTCTGTTATCTCTATTTGTAGCTTTAATCTGCTCTTCACTGACTCCTGAGAAGATATCTGCCTCTTTACAAACTGAGTTACCAGCTAACTTTTCTGCTGTTTCGGATTAAACAGATGACATACAGCTCACTTTTATAGATTTGTGGCTGAAGGCAGATGTGTGCTGTGTTTGATGACAAAGCTAATAATGACGATTGAAAGTGCTGAGTAATCTAAAAAGTTATTTTGTGGGCCTGAAAACCAAAACAATGTGCTAAAAGTAGAAAAACAAGAGCAAAGAACTAGATTTTCCGACCCGAATCACTTGTATATAGAGACAGATTTGGAAAGGAGAGCGGTAACAAGCTGCTGAGTGGAATAATGAGAACGTTACGACATCCTCAGACTACGATGTGATGACTCTTGAATTTCCATGTAGCCAGTCAGGCTAATGCCAACACTAAGTTTAAGCTCATCCTGTTCTTAGCCATGTTAGCTGTTTGTGTTTATTTGCAGCTTTGCATTTCCTTCACAGGATGATACATCATCAGTCACCAGCTAACCCCATATTTAACAACGTTGTGTAGAGGGTGAGAGTGAGGGGTTTTGATTAGCACTTTGTCTCTCTGTGTCAGGCTGTAACTAGCTTTGATGTTCAGAGCTTGTTAGATTAATCCAGATTTTGAAAATTGGCGCTGTTTGACTTTTTAAGTAAGGATGTAGTCACTTTATGCTCACATGCACACCCTGCATCTGTCAGTCAAACTTTTCAGATGTATAAAAATCATGATTCCATTAAAAGAACCAAAAAAAAAGATCTCTTCTGCTTTGACAGAGGCTGTATTATATCTTTTAACATTTATTCCAAGAGCACAACAAAATGAAACTTGTTATTCCAGCCATACTAGACAAAACTACACTACCAGTCAAAAGTTCGGTCACACCTTCTCATTTAATGGTTTTTATTTATTTTATTTATTTTCAACATTGTAGATTAATACTGAAGACATCAAAACTATGAAATAATCTGGTTTTTGCCATAATCTGGATTACAACAGTAGTCAAATAGGGCTATCCATTGCGTACTAACCCTACCTCTGAACAACACAACTGATGGTCTCAAACACATTAAGAAGGCAAGTCATTCTACAAATGAACTCTTGACAAGGCTCATGTTAATTAGAAACCATTCCAGGAGACCACTTCATGAAGCAGACTGAGAGAATACCAAGAGTGTGCAAAGCTGTCATGAAGGAAAAAGGGGTCTTTGGTATTAATCTACAGTGTTTCAAAAAATTAAAATAAATACAAACCCTTGAACAAGAAGGTGTTTCCAAACTTTTGACTGGTAGTGTACATATTTTCTGTACATGACTTGTGTGCAGCCTACAACTTTAGAAACTCTGCATTTTGCATTTATTGAAATGATGTAAAAAGGAGCCTAATACACATTTAAAGAAGAGATCATCATTTCACATTACCTTAAAGTTTGTGCTGAATATCTTTCCTGCTTTCTTGTCCGATGTCAGTCACATAAAAGGTTAAAAGTTTTGATAAGTATCTGCCTCTTATTTGGGTTCTGAAGCGTATACAGTATAATAATATGTTTGAAAAAGTAACAGATGAAAAGTTTTAAAAGTTTGTAATAATGAATCTGAACTGTTATCAATTATTTTCTAAAGTTTCATCTTTGTCAAAATGTGAACCCTATGCAATGTTTCCATCTATGAGCATTCTGTACTATTACACGTTTAAGGATGTCAGACTTGGATAATATGCCAGTCTGTTTGTTATGCCAATACATATGGCTGTAATAATGCTAAGAATGTGGTAAGCTAACATTGTAGCCCCCTATAGTTCTCTTTTAGTTCCAAGAAGAACACCACAGCTACATTTCCCGAAAGAGAAATAAGCTTTGGGTAACTCCAGTTTAGTCACCCTGTGACCTGGGGGGACTCGGTCTGTGTCTGTGGAGTGGAGTTGCGTGGCGTGGATCGACCTTCATGTGCAGAAAAAGTTTGTTTTAGTTTGTTTCTTACGCCTGACATTTCATTTTCCCTCCTCAGCTGACAACAAGACGAAGAAGAAAATCACCCATCGGGAAAGGAAGCAGGATTTCTCGGCCTTCAAGCCGACCGACAATGAAATGAAGGTTAAAATATCACCTCAGCTTCTGCTGGCTACCCTGCGTTTCCTAGCAACAGGCAAGTGGGCTGCGTTACTGCTTGACTTCCCCCAGTGTGCCCTCAGCCCCTCACTGCGGGGAGAGTGTGTGTATGTGTGTGTGAGTGTGTGTTCGGGCTGTTTGTGTGTGCATGTGCCCATGCCGGCTTTGAGTTTTGGGCAAGCGGGTGTAAGGAGGAGTGAGTATGTGTGTAGAATGAGTATCTGCTGTTTGTGGGTGTGAGGGAATGAGTTGTGTGAGGACTCGCAACTCGTGTTAGTGCTTGTGTGTGTGTGTGTGTGTGTGTGTGTGTGTGTGTGTGTGTGTGTGTGTGTGTGTGTGTGTGTGTGTGTGTGTGTGTGTGTGTGTGTGAAGTGGTGGAAAGCCTCTTGGGAGTACAGCATGGGATGTCTGGGGAGACTGCAAAAAAAAAAAAAAAAAAAGGCAGGCGGCGTCTATTTGCTTGCGTGTCATGCACTGAGGGTTACATGGTGGGATCTGAGCTCACAGCTTTAAAAACACCACCCTGTTTGCTTACACTCGTTCCTCAGTGACATCACGTCCAGCATTTTTGGCCTGTGATCAGGGTTCTCACACAAGTCGACATACTTAGTGTAAAATGTGAAATATTTCACCCGCTTTCCCTCGGGAAATGGATTTCTGAACAGGCTGCAGAATATCAGAGCAGCACTACTAAATCAGCAGCAAAGATTGACTACACCTCACTGCAGTTGGATTTGCTTTAGAACTTTGACCTAGCAGCTAAGTGTTGATTAAGTTCCTCTAAAGGCTATTAGGGAGTTTAGTTCCTGGTGGTGGAGCCAGCTGACACATATCACCGCTGCTGAGAAGGGAAGAGCTGATCGGTCCATGAGGTGGTCCAAACAGACCAGTCACAACCTGGATACCAGGGTTTCAAAGATGTACATACATTTTGGGTCCGACTCGTGTGTCAGTTCACAAACACAGATGCAGTAACAACTTAAACTAGAGCAGCAACTTAATGTAAGTCAATGCAAATAAAACAGTTTTACATTGACCTTAAATTTCTTCTCTATTAAAGGGATAGTTCAGAGTTTTGAAGTGAGTTTGTTTAAAGTTCCAATAGAGTAGAAAAGACAATTTAATGGAAACTACTACATTTCAGACATGGCGCTTCCTGACTCAAACAATGGCATAATAAATAGCAACAATATAGTTTACAACAGTTCCCATTTGTTCTCTTCCATGATTATTTATGGTTTTTTTTATTTGTTGTCTCCTCTAATAATCACTAACCAGAGCAGCTACTCTGAAACAGTGCGTTGTGTGTGTAGGTATTTAAGGCAGCTGTGTGGAGTAAGACATAGTGCCTGAGAACAGGGCTGCCTGAGGCATCGGTGAAGCTGTAAAACATCCTCAATTAGGAACTCTGGCCAGCTTCTCCAATCAGGCTTTGTGCCGACAGTTATCTACTGGACATAGGACTCTTAAAACCCGTCTCTAAAGAAACTAAACTTTCCCTTTGAGTACATTTCTTACAGAAAGACCCAAATGTAAAATATACCTTAAAGGTTTGATAATCAATATGACTCTGCAAACTGCTTATCCTGAGAACTTTATTAGAAATATTATGAAGAAACATGTTAAGCCTCAGGAATGTTTGGTTTTCTCAACGTCTTTATTTTTGTCTTTGATTGTATGAGGAGTTTCCCGTCAGATCAACCGATCCCTCCTTTTTAATGGCAAAACCTGTTCCCATCACAGAGCTTCCTGTCAGTCCTGCTGAATGAAACCAGCACACAAAAAGTTACACATGTAGCATCAGCAGACATGCAGTGTAGCAGCAGTCTGCAGCAGTAACAGATGGTATTGAATGTGGGATACAGCTGCTCAGAGCCTGATGAAAACTGCTGACAGAAAAAAAGAATGAACAGCACCAAACTAGACACCAAAAAAGCTCTTTGAAGGTGAAGAAGTAACTTTGGATATGATAAAAAGCATTGACAGGTTTATTCTGTTAATAGATTCTGTTCTTTGTGGTTACTGTAACACATTTGATTAGTTCATGTTATAAATATCAAGAGGGGAGAGTGTAATGACTCGTATCACAGGTCTTGACTTCTTAAAATTGTCCGTTTGAATGCCAAACAAATACTCAAACACTCTTTGGTCATAACTCAATTAATCATCAAATGAGTGCTTGTATCATGCAGCCCCGTCAGCTGAGATGTTAAACCTTTAAAATACCCAAAATATGTGAAAACACTGAGGTCTAAAAATGTCATTTGCTATCTAAAAACGTCTCCCAGCCTCACTATCAGTGGATTATTTTAGACCCTCAAATGTTGACATTGTCGTCAACCCAAAAATTAATTGTCTCGGCTCCATTTATGTTTCACATTCCTCACTGTCTGCCTGTCTGTCTCTATGTTTCAGAGATCGAGCCTTTTTCACCGGTGCAGATGTCAGAAAAGATTTTGCTGCGCTTGTTGAAGCACCCCAACGTCATCCAGGAGCTGAAGTACGATGAGAAGAACAAGCGGGCAGCAGAGCACTACCTCTTCCACAGGAACAAGCCTGTGGATTATTTCATCCTCGTACTGCAGGTTTGTGGACGTCATGAGGTCGAAGTGAAGGGAATGTCTTTTCCAAACAAATTAATCAACACTTACCTTAATCCAAAAAACATTATTCATCACATTAAATACATTCAGGACCACCAAATCCTCCTGTTAGTGCTGCAACCTGTTGTTTATTCTCGGTGCTTCAATTTCTGACAGCAGCTGTTTTCCTCTAAAGTCAGGCTCAGGAAAGAAAGCTCAAACGCTCTTATTAAAAGAATAATGTATCACTCTGTTCCAGGCTCCAAGTCCTAAATCCTTTTTATTCCTGTCATGATAAATCAAAACAAAAGTGACCTCATGATCCTCACCCAAAGAAGCACTTTTCTCTGTTTTCATAGAAATATCAGCGTTACCAGCATTATTTTACCAGAAGCAATCACTTAGCAGCAGTATCAAGGAAAAGCTACCTTTTGATGGACAGAAACACTCAAACCTTTTTGTCAACAAGCTTTCTGCAAAGACTGGCTGGGGTGAGAGAGTGTGATAGAAGGAGAGACAAACATTAGTCCTTTTTACACTGCCAGTTTAAGACAGGACTTTTACACTTCTGTAACATCTAACCTTCAATGTAAATGTCCTAGAGGGGGATTGATTGCAGGACCAAGTTGCCCAACTGCTGTACCGGTGTTCCATCAAATAGTGCTACCAATAGGTTTGCTCCACCAATTTGCTCTGGAGCATTGTTTGAATGGGGAAATGTGCTTCTCCTGAAAACTAAATTGAAGGTTTTGTATCAAAAACATTCTGCCCATACTCTCACAGTGCATATGGAGTTAACAGTGTATGATAAATGTTAAATGGACTGTGTTCATATAACACTGTCTCTAGCCTTCGGACCACTCAAAGCGCTTTTACATCCCATGTCACATTCACTGATTCACACCGCATTCATACACTGATGGCAGAGGCTGCTATGTGGAGCGATGAGGATATAACATGATTTGGAAGTGCAAACTGATAGTCGCTGCTATTGATCTGCGCTAAGGTAGCATTTTTCAACAAATCAGCAAAGCTCAGGAAGAGAGGCGAGCACTTATTTATGTATTTATTTTTTATTTAAAAGGACCATGCATATTAATTAACATTTTTGTAAATATGCCAGAATTAGTCAAAAGGCTAGTTTACATCAAGCAGCAACCTCCGGTCTCAAAATATGAAGCCCATGCAGAAGTGTTATAAACTGCAGTTCACCGAGAATCCGCTTGAGGCTGGCTGCAGAAACACCGGAAACCACATACACACCCATTCAAAAAAGCCGATCTTTACAACAGAAATAAAAATGTTTAAAGTCTGGTTCAAAAAACGGCTTGGTCCTCTGTAACTAATCTCTCTATCGAAAAACACACTGTACGGGGTTCCGCATTTCCAATATGGCTGCAGACGACGATTGTCTTCAAAACAGCGCTCAGGAACAGATGGGTGACGTCACAGATACTACATCCATATTTTATACAGTCTATGGTTTACATCTGTAGTCCCTTGTCAGATGTTTAAAAGGCTCCCTAAAAAGATCAAGATTAAAAATAAAATAAAAAATAAAGTAAAATAAAATGAAAATAAAATGGAAATAAAAAAGGGAGAGGAGAAACCAAAACACAAAAAAGAAAAGAAGATAAGAAGAAAAAAAGAAAAGAAAAATACGAATAGCACCATACGATTAAAAATGACTAAAAGCTACATGAGGAGATGCACGGCAGTCTTTGAGAAAGTGGCCATGGACATGAAATACACAAAGCAAGACAATCAGGAAGCAGCAATGAGGAAATGTTAAGGAAGGCACAAGCAGACAACAGGACAACATTTAACAGTGCTGTACACATTCGCATCAGACAGTGACTATCAATCATTAAACTAGCAGCATACAATTCACATGAAGCGACAGATGCACACAACGAATAGACAACACAAGCAAGCAACAGCAAGTTAAAAACACAGGAAAAATTCACAGATGGCTGACACAAGGTGGCAGTAGCAGAGGTGTGAGTGCGTCTAAATATGTATATATGAAGCTTCCACTTTTACCACCACACCACATGAAGAACAATCACACATCAGGACTTTAATGTTGTGCTGGTGTAGACTCAAGTAAGAGAGAGTTGTGATAGCAGAAGTTTGTTGCTGTACTCTCAATATAGAAAGAAAGAAGAAAGAAACATACTTTATTGATCCCCAGGGGGGAAATTCAATTTTTTTATAAAGAGGGTTAGTGAGATGGAGAGACGGTGTACAGAATAAGTGGGACATAACTTCATACAGATGGAGACAGGAGGAGTCAGGAGTTTGGTGCATCAAGTCCCACAGGAGTCGAAGCCTATAGAAGTAAAACCAGGGTGAGCTAGCACAGGCCTGAGCCAGTTTAACTTTAACTGTATCTTAAAAGAAAGTTTGAAGAATGTGCTCAAAATGATCCCCTGATAGCCCGCCTCTCATACTACTACTCTGCTGGACTTATTAACAAAGTGATTCAAAGTGACATATCATTAACTATTGCCCCTATATTCATTCAGTAAGTAAATGAAAAGATGATAAATCGTGATATTCTAGAGAATGGCCATATTTTATGGTAAGACCACCAATATGATAACCCATTAGGTGACTGATATTCTTAGCATTCAGTCACTTCCTAGCTAACATTGCATTTCAGTGTTACACAATACAAAAGCTGAGGTAGAGAGTCATTTTAAAACTCTGTTAGCAGGCTCCTGTATTGATGTCTAAAATTATGCAGGGTTTTTTTCCCTTGGAAACACTTCCTGAATGCAGCCAAACACACAAAAAGTGTGTTTAAATTTGCAATAGATTGCATAACATTGAGGACATCAAGTCCAAATTAAAAAAGACAGTTAATGTTGCACAGCAAACTTAATTACATCCGGTAATTCATATTTCCAAGCCTCATTAAAGCTCTTAGATGTGCTTTTATTTTAAGAATGTTTGTTTTCTTAGTAACAGTGTTTAATAGAAATGTTTGTTAGAAAGTGGCTAAATGCCTGGGTTACCTGTTGTCTGGCTGTGGCCAATGGGAAATCAGATACTGGTATATTGTTTTATTTTGGACCTTTCATTCTTGATTCTTCCCTAAAATCACTGCCCAGTGTCCGTCATTGTGGAACTAGAGAGATAAGAACAGTTTCTCACATGGCCTCCCTTTCTGCAACATGCAACAAAGTAGTATGATATTTTTACAGAATTTGAGCTCCCTGACCTGAGAGGGAGGTCACAGACATATTTCTATTATGTGAACAAAGTCCATTCCCACAGGAGGCATGCATCCCAAAAAGGTATGCATGGTATGACTGTACTGCAGGAGAGATGGATTAAAGAAAGCAACAATAGCAAAGATAAGCAGCTCATTAGTTATGCAAATGTTTGGACTAAGAGATACCACATGCCTGAATATCTATAAGAGTTTGGCCAGTGTTAATGATCTGCAGACATCACTGCATTCACTCAGTTCAACTTTTACTTTTAAATGAGTTCCTTATTTTAATGTGAATGACTCAGCATTAATTCTAATGTGTTTTACTTTATTAAAAGAAGTGTATCAGTTGTGTTACTGTATACCCTCCTCTCGATCCTCCTGCACACTCTCTCTGCTGAAACCTGCTTTAAAGAAGATTTAGAGTGACAATGTTTTATTCAAATCAATGCAGATCAAAGAAAAGTTTCCCACCTTCAGGTTCAGTTTGAAAAGAGGTTGAAATGTGTCTCTGAGTGTGCTGCTCTTCCTCTGATCAACAGGAGAGAATCAAGTCTTTAAAAAAGGCTCACATCAAGATCAATGGACACACCACATCACTGATTCAGGGGTGTAGATTAGAATCTTAATCATTTTCTTCCAGTGAAAAACATACAAAAACAGTGTTTAGAATGCAGTTAGACCTCCATTTCATATTGATTGACATTCATCACCTGCTTTATTTCCTCATTCAGTCATCCGAACAATATCAGATCACAGTGGAGCCAGTTGAGGTCTACAAAGGACATGTGTGGGGTCACTGCCCCGGAGCCTAGGTTTATGAGCAGATTGGAAGCTATTAAAAAGAGAAGGGATTTTCTAAAAGTAGTAAAAAGGGAAAGAAAGGAGGGAAAGGGATTTGTCTTGAACGCATGGGCTGATTGAATAAATGTTTTCAAGCAGAAAACATTTGCAGAACTGAAGCAGAATTCTCAGATAGGCTGGACGGCATGACCGAACACTTGTGCTCCAAACTCGACACATAAAAAACGCAATATTATCTGGAGAGTCTTTACAAACAGAGGAGGTGCAGACCGTCCTCCATGTTATATTATTAACAGCAAGACAGGATACGATCCAGTCCTGTCTTACAGAAAGGACTCAGTCTGATCTCATCTTAATCCACCATGAGCAGAGCACTTTGCAGCATTTAGCAACTTACAGCGGCAAGGACAAACTTCCTTTAACAGGCAGAAACCTTGAGCAGGACCAGACACACATCTGCTTCAACCGAGTTGGGGTTGGAAACAAAAATGTGTCATAAGAACTGCACAGTCTGAGTGGACAGATATAAAGTATCTAATGCACATAAAATGGATTTTGAGAAGCTAACTTGTCTTCCTTTGTTGAAAATGATTTTTTTAGACAAAGTGCTCAGTGAGAAGTGTGTATATTTAAGTAAAAGTCATCTCTCTGTTTGTCACAGGGGAGGGTGGAGGTGGAGGCAGGAAAAGAGGGAATGAAATTTGAAGCAGGCCCATTCTCCTTCTACGGGATGTTGGCTCTGACGGCCTCGCCAGGTAAGATCCCCGCACAACACACCTGATCTCTAATGTTTGATGAACATGAAGTCTATTATTAAAGTGTCTCTTTGGCAGCAAAACATAAAATAGCATCTTTGTGGGCAGGTCTTCTCTTTTCCTATTATGACCTCTTCAAATGAAAAGAGCTCAGCACTAATCTCCCTGCATTGGCTCTGTACTTAAATATCAAAAACCATGACATTTGAAAAGTTGTGTTCAAGACCAGATTTCTTAGAACAGATCATCTCCTTGATTCAAAGCTTTCATGCACTGTGTTAAATGTGAATTCAAAATCGCATCATTAAGGCCCACATGGGCGTCTTGCAGTGACATCATGTGAAAGCGTCTCTGTCTGATCTGCTCAGTTCTCTCAGTTCATTCATAAACTTCAGTACTATTCTAACCATTTCACCTCTTTGGGTTCACATGGGCGGTGGGATCTGAGAGACACCTACTGGTGAAGCAGCAGAAGGCCCGTCCAGTGCTGTGCCCTGAGCAGGCACTCAGCAGATAGACATCAGAGTTTAGTTAAGATGAGAGATGAAGGTTCATCAGAGGTTGGTTGAATACATCGCTCAGAAGATGTGAAGCTCAGAAGATGTAAAGCTAATTAGCAGATTACTCCAGTTAAAACATTTACAGGATTTGTGTTTTATTGTGAATTGAATATCTGTTAATGTCAAAAAACTCTCCTACTTCTCTTTTTGTCTTTTGTCCTTTGCTACTTTCCCTCACCTCCCACAGTGCCTCTGTCCCTGTCTCGCACATTTGTGGTCAGCCGGGCTGAATCATTAGCAGGATCTCCAGGTACAGTCGGCTTTTCTGTCTCTAAACTGATCATCATGTTGTTTTCAGATGTGAAGTCTGAGATTGAAAAGTAGCACAGAAGATTGTCTGTAACGTTATAGTGTGAAGTTCTGTGAGTGTTTTGTGTTTATGTTAAATTGTATCTTTGGTGAATGACTAAAAAGTCTGTTTGTACCTGAACACAGCGTGTACTGTATGTTTTCGTGTTTAATGAAAGTGAAAAACAAAGAGAGGAATAAAGACTCGGATTGAGACTTAACACCCTCGTCCCCTGAGCCATTAGTCAAGTGGCTGAATGGTGCTGTATACTGGAGGCCCCAAAGTGGACCCAGGCTCCGCCCCGCTCGCCCCTAACCTCTAACCCTCTCGCTACATAAACAAGACCTACAGCTACAGCCCCCTGCTGGACGACCACTGAGCGCACACACATGAAGAGATGCACGTACTCTTAAGTTCACATGAACAGGCACATGGAGACCGAGCGGTTAAACTCAATGCCTAACTACTCCTAAAGAAGGCCTTATGTGTGTGTTTGTGTGTTTCTGAAGTTCTCATATCGCCCTGCTGTTGCATGAATTCACTCACATATATCAGAAATGAAGTTTAACACTCTTTCAGCAGTGAGCCACAGTGCACCTCTTTAACATGTTTTACTATTACAGTGTTGCCCCCCTGCTGTGCTCTGGTTGTGTGTGTCTGTGTATATGTTAATGCATTATGTGCGAATTCTTGACACAGCGCCGTTTTTGTATTGTATTGACCTGGCCCCCGCGGCCCCTAGAAACTGGAGTACTTATCCGCAAAAGTTCACATGCCAAGTCTTTGGCCAACTGTGTTTGGTCTGCATACACACACACAAACACACACACACACACAAGCACACACATATTCCTACATGGGATTACATACATTCCAGTCGGTGCAGTAGCATTAGCGTTTGCCAAGCCGTTTCCACTTTGTTATGTGTGATTTTCACTAGGCTTCTTTAAGAAGTGGAAAACATAATCTGTCTTTAATTAAAAAAGAAAAAAACACAAGAACAAGTCTTCCATGTGGTCGCACATAGAAGGGCGCAGCATCACTGGAAACCATTGACTCAATACCTGGTGTATGAAACTCCCCTCACCTTTGTGACTTTAAAGGATATTAGAATTCCTCAGCATCACAGCAAGCATCTCTGCTAATTTCTAACACCTGTCCATGAAAAATGTCCCCAGCACACAGGGTCTGAAGTGCTGCTGAAGCTGTGACACAGCTCAGTAGTTAGAAAGAGAACTGTGAGTCAGAGCAGGCACATCTCAAAAGTTAGATGTGTCTATAATAATGAGGTTTCTAGAGAATGGACTGCACTTGAAATTGCCTGACTTCACTCTTTGATATCACTCATCAACTAGATGAACACAGAAACCCTTCTTGACACATCTTAAATAATCGCTTCTCAGATTTATCTGAAAGATCCACAATCCCATACAACTTAACAGAAAACACCTTTAGCTTCTTCTTCTCTCAGTTTCCTCTATGACGGAAACAGAGAGAGGGTAAAGTTAGAGTTAATGCACTTTTCTAGTACTACGAATTTAACTTCTTCTTGTTTCTCTTCACCTCCTTACAGAAAATAAATCCCCTCCTCGGCCGTTTGGACTCAACCACTCAGACTCTCTGAACAGGAGTGATCGGATAGATGCAATCACCCCAACTCTCGGCAGCAGCAACAACCAGCTCAACTCTTTCCTGCAGATCTACGTACCCGACTACTCAGTCAGAGCGCGCTCAGATCTGCAGTTTATAAAGGTGAGAACAAATACTGGAGTATGAGAAAGGTGCATTATGACACGTTTATCACTCAGAAAATAATCTAAAGGAGAGATTAATGCAATACACACTAAGAGCTATATATCTATGAGTGAAATCCACTTTAAGATAAAATGTCTATATCACTACCGAATGAACTCATAATATGAAAGTCAAACTTCAAAAAGAGGAGGAACAAAGATGATTGGAACGGTGGACCAACTTTTTACCCTTGCAGGGTTCCTCAGGCGTCATAGGGCTTTGCTTTAACCAGTTCACATGTGTTCTGTGGACTGTTTTGTGGCAGGGACCCGGACAGGTTGTCGGCCACATGAACGCCAAGGAGCTTTGTGCTCTGCACAGCCTCCACAGCAGTTCCACTGATGGAGATTTGGGTATGCATGGGCTGTTTCTTCCTGAAGTCTATAATAATAATAATAACTTTATTTATAAAGCACCTTTAAAAACAAATGTGTACAAAGTGCTTTGACAAACAAAGCATGGTTGGAATAACAAAGTAAACCTTTAGGCAGACAGGGAGGAGGAATTTTCACAATGCGAAACAGAATACAACGCAAGAGGTTAAAAAGAAGACACGTTACTTAAACAGAATGAAGTGGTGAGACAATAGACCAATAAATCATTTTTAAGAGGTTTTTCAAAGATAAATGAAATAATAAATAATAAATAATAAATAAAAATGGAGAAGTAAATAAAAGCATTGAAAGGACAATAAAGAGGTTTTTAGAATAAGAGGACGACATCACATGGAGAAAATTAGAAAAAGTGAAAAGGATATATTAAGAAGATCAAAATAATAAATGAAAAAATAAAATAAAACAATAAATGATCAAATACAATTTAAAACAATGAATTAGTTGGATAAAAACTAAAACTAATAATAAAATAGAAGTAAAAGCGGATAGAAGGATGAAGTCATATAAAAGCAAGTCTGTAAAAATGGGTTCAAGAAGAGATTTAATAGATGTCACCATGTCCTTGGTTTTTGTAGACATTAAGTAGCAGGTTGTTGTTCTTGCACCAGTTAACAAAAAGCTCCATCTCCTCTCTGTATGTGTACTCCTGGTTGTTCTGGATCAGGCCCACCACTGTTGTGTCATCAGCGTACTTAATGATGTGATTTGTACTCCACTTTGCACATCAGTCATGGGTCATCAAGGTGTACAGGAGAGGGCTCAGTACGCATCCCTGTGGTGATCCGGTGCTCAGTGAGATGCTGGATGGTGGATGAGGTGTTATTGCCTACACGCACATGTTTCTTCTTTTTTTCTGCTGTGACGTTTGACCTCTTTGTTTCTCCTCTTTCCTAGGTAACACGTCAACAGTACCAGAACGCAGTAATGGCCTCACGTATGGACAAAACGCCGCAGTCAACAGACAGTGAGTTCACTAAAATCGAGCTCACACTGACGGAGCTACACGACGCAGTGGAGCCTCCCACTGTGGTCACATCCACAGCCAGCACCACCACCACCACTCCTGCTGTGTCAGTAGTCGTGGCCAATGAGACGTCCCACCTGCTCAACCAGCAGCAGAACTGTGTGGGCCTCAGCAGGAGCAACCACAGCACCCACAACGAGGGACCCATCTAGCCCCCGCTGAGCCTGGTGGAGACCCAAACCCTCCACCCTGTCTCATGGACACACACATGGAGCAGTGGCAAAGATGGAGATGAGGGAAAGTGGGGAAGCGGAGGCAGGTGGAGTGAAGGTTCCACTCCAACCAGTAGTCCCCAGCCAGTCAGTGACACCCTTTCATGGAGGGGCGGGGGGAGAACGGGTGCTGCGTCACCCTGGACTCCCCCACCTGAACGCTGTCAGAATCCCTGCTGTATACACGCTCTTACAGAGGGGGCCCTTGGACAGTTCCTGTGACTGAGCTTCCTTTTTGGGACAATCAGACACTTTCTTTGTGGTGACTTGGACTAGAGGATGACAGGGTGCATGCAAGCCCAGTCCCTTTGCCCTACATACACAAACAGCTCAAATACACACTCAAAACATAACACCACACCTGCTGTGTTTTCTCTCCAGGCCAAAGACTTTGGCCCCCCCTTCCTTGACTGGACATAGACAATTTTATGGACATGAACACGTCAAATATCTTAAAGCAGTCACATTCCCAAACACATGCACACACACTAACACACACAAATTCAACTCCCCCACCTGTACATCTTTCAGGGAGGCTCAGTCGACTGTTGATCCCATCAGCAAAGACTCAAACCCAAACAAGCAGAGAGCGACGGTTGGTCAAAGACTGCACCAAAAACCACTTTGAAATAACTCCTTAAACCACGAACCAAGAATGTTTTTCTGTATTTATTTATTTTATAATGTTGTATGTATATACGTATGCGAGGAGACATGATATAAAATAAACTGGCATACAAGCATGCATGAGCATGTACACAGAGGTGTGCACGGGGCACACGTGTCATATCACAAAGGACATGCTACATATATGGAGACGAACATCCATTCATGTATATGAGGAGGGGAGGGTCTTTTACAGATACAGTATGTATATTACAGATCTTGTTATTTTTACTATTATCCTAAATCAGGCTTATGGTACTCTATCTTTTTCACCTTTTAAAAAAATCACACTATTGCCTTTAAGAGAAATCATATAATTAATTATTTTAACAAAGTGCAATGAAACAATTTATTTAAGAGATGATTATGAATAAAAGAAATTACTGTATTATTAATTGACAGATATATTTGTATGTATGTACTGTATGTATATTTGTTTTAAAAATTGCTGAACAGCAGCCATCTACTAGCAAAATTGTCCTTAGCCAGTTAGTCCCTGTCTCTGTCTCTCTTTCTGTCTTCTGTCTGTCTTTATGTCTTTCTATGTTTTTGCATTCTTTGACCTCAAACAAATGTCTAATGTATGTTCATATGGGAATCATGATGCCTGGACCATCACAGGAGTGAGGGAGGGGGGAGGTTCGAGTGGTGAAAGTGCCAACACACCACCTATGCATGGGTCGGTTATGTGTCCTACATTTTTATTTTTATTTTTTTTGCCAATTTTACACGTAATCAAACTTGATAATTGCACAGTATTAATGACCTCATCTAACATGTTGAGCATCATCAACGTCACAAAAAGTAACCTCGACATTAAACATGTCCATGAATGATACACAGCTATGCTTCCCCACTGTTTATGTGTTTTATTGTTTTGCATGCGTGGTTCCTGCATGTGTTTCGACCCTGAAGTCAGTCCAGTAAGGTTTGTTTGAACGTTCATATAAAGAGACTACACTTAAACCTGATTTTGCTCCCCCACACAATATACTTTATATTCTATGATTAATAATTCTGCAGTCAATTTTGAGCAGTCAGAATTTTGAATGTTGGCTGCTGTTGTAGAGAGATATTTAAACTGATTGTATTTTAGCCTATAGAAACACTGAAGCCTTGACATTTATTGCTTTTACAACTTTAAGAGAAAAGTGTAACATTTTGGAAAATACACTCATCTGTAGTCCTGCTGAGAACTAGAAGAGAAGACACCACTACTTTCACTTTTCTACACTGAATATGAAGTTACAGCTAGCAGCTGGGTTACCAAGCGTTTTCCAAAGGTTGTTAATAACCTTTAAAGCTCATTTACTCATTTACAAACTACTCCCAGAAGTTCACCGCTCCAGGCCGAGATCCACAGCTTATTTTTCTACACTCCTTGTCAGCTGTGTTAGCACCACGCATAATTTTGCCTCTTTTTGGGGATTATTTTTTGGGGGAAATTATTGCGACTGTCTGAGTGGCTAGAGTGCCTTAATTTTTATACATCAAACATTGTTTTGTTTCCCTTTCATGTTTTTATTTTAAAGCTAAGCTAATAGCTCATTACTTCATTCTTATATTTGGTACAAAGATATGAGTTGCATCCCTCTTCTCAAAACAAGAGAGCTTAAGTGTAAATGTTTTTTAAAGGTCTTTTTTTTGCTTTAGTACCTTCTTGCCTTCAGTGTGTTACCTCATTAAGACATGAAATAGTCCTCAGAACCTGTGTATGTGCTTAATGGTTCATTGACAAAAGTCTCAGAGCAGATAGTTCTGTTAACTTCACATATTTAAGGACATAGTTGTAGTTTGTTAACTGTTAGATAACTTTGATTCATGGTCCAGGCCTGTATTTTAAACTTGTATGTACTGTATTCAGGCAGGTCTCTTGCCAGCCTACAGGCGACATCAGTGTGTCCTAAAGCTGAATGCTATTGTTCTAACATGTAGTTGCAATCTTGAACCACCGGTAGTCGCTGTTTGCATATTCAAACTAACATGCAACAGTCAGAAAACAGAACACAGCCCCTCAATCTGCTCAGAAGGGCCTCTTGGTTGTGTAACCAGACACAGAGGACGATTGCATTGTTTGCAGCTGTGTTCGCTGTCGTTATATTGTTTACTTGAAACTGCTCCTATGCAGTAGGCCCACTCTGCTCAGCAGGAACAATCACTCCAGAGATGAAGCAGTGAATGATGATCAGATTGTAGAACTGTGCTTGTGACATTCATACTCTGATTTGCTTTGTGAGCCAGAGGACACCAGTGCCTGACAGGGGGAGAAGAAGTGCGGTGACATTTCAAAAGGTCCAAATGTAAAACAGGAAGCACAGAGGAATGCATCCACTGAGACCAAGTTAGTCCAACATTCAGTCATACACCCCTTAAAGAAGTTCTCTATCATTTGATTCTCACACAGCTGTATCCTCATGTGAACACATCTTCCTTCCATTAGGCTTTGTGAATGCTTTTGGCCTGTTTTTGGTCTTTTGTCAATGTCAGTGCTGCTACTCTAACCGTGTGCTGTCCATAATGCTTCCTCTACCTGAGGACAACATTCCCATTGCCTCCACCAGCTGGTGGTTTAATAAAAAAAGTGAATGATTAACAGACTCACAGTTGGTGACTTCATGTACTCTAAACTCTGCTTCTTCTAGAAGTTTTCATGTGAGATGTTTTGTTTGATCATAGACACGAGAAGCTGTTCAATGAAAGCATGATTCTGTGTAAAGCTGTTTGCACACTGTGTCGTCACCTACTCCA
This sequence comes from Notolabrus celidotus, assembly GCF_009762535.1. Lineage (NCBI taxonomy): Eukaryota > Metazoa > Chordata > Actinopteri > Labriformes > Labridae > Notolabrus > Notolabrus celidotus. Next base: position 6,940,411 of record NC_048278.1, read on the forward strand.
GACTGGTTGCATTAACAATTCATGTGAGAAATGTGACTTTTTAATGAAGAAATGAAACCATCTTTCTTTAACATGTCCTGTGTTGAGTCAGTAAACTGTTACATTCATCCCTTTTAGCACAATGTCATTTTTTAAATGACTCATCTGATCTGTTCTGACCATTAGCTTACTGAAGCTACATTTAGCTGATGATATCAGACTTTAATCTTTGATTACTACCGACATGTAATTTTTTTTACTTTGACTCTTTTATACTTTTTTATGCTTCATTTTAATATTTATGACTGCAGTCTTTAACATTTGTCACATTGTGTCCTATTGGCTGCTGTTCAGCTGAAGATACAGAGCTCTGCTGTATGCAAAGATGCAGTAAAGCCTGTTGAAATATTGAAGGGGAGTCGAGCCACACCCTCTTTCTTTTTAATTTTTAACCTTTTCTTTATTCTGAGAATTGTGGCGTCTGTAGTGTCACAGTTCTGACTTTATTCTCAGAATTCAGATTGGTCATCATTTCATCCTAACCTTGCTGCTCCTCAGCCACATCTTAATCGTACAGCCTCCATGCCTGTATTAGAATGTAGCAGCTGGTTTGTGGTCTTTTTTACAAGGAGCACATGCAATAAATGATGCTGAAAAACTACTCCATGCATTTGTCACTTCTAGGTTGTATTATTGCATTTTCCTACTCCCTCCATTAAGTTTCAGAAGTCTCTTCAGCTGGTCCAAAACACTACAGCACATGTACTGACACGAAAAAGAGTTTGTGTTCCTCTTCAAATCCAAATAATTTAAAGTGAATTTAAAATCCTTCTCCTCACCTATTATACTCTTCATTCTAGGGATCAGATAGTGCCTCTCTACAACAAGCTGCTCTCAGAATGCAGATTTGAGTGCTCCGCGAGTTTTAAGAGTCAACTTTAAGTTCTCCTTTGTGTTGAAGCTTATGGCTCAGGCTGGCTCAGGCTTGCCTTGGAACAGCCCCTGGTTATGCTGCTCTGGACTTGGACTGTCAGTGGACTCTTATCTCCTCCTCTTTATCAGTTCCTTATCTGGTGGATCAATATCGGCTCTGTGTTTTTGTATTTTGTCCTGAGTGAACTTTTGTCATGATTTAGCGTTACAAAAGAATTGTTTACTTGAGTACTGTACTTAAGTACATTTTTTGAGTACTGTACTTTACTTGAGTATTATCTTTGGGGGGTACTTATTACTTTTACTTCACTACATTTGAAAGACAATTATCATACTTTTGACTCCACTACATTCCTATCAGTGCTCTAGTTACTCACTACTTTAGCTTTGAAGTCAGCTCATGAATTTTCTTTTCTGAGATCAGATCCCAAAGACCGTAAACTGTTTGAGTTCTTGTGTTTGGTTTGTCTCAGTGGTGTAGCCGTACCTCTGTTGAGCGTAGAGCAGATGCAAACACAGATCAAACGTTCTTTCAAACGATCAGTGCGTTCATTTAGTCGTGGTGATAATGGCTATGGCCGAGAAGGATGATGATTCTCTACCTGAGCACCACGGCCATATTTTAAACCCACGTTTGAGGTTTTGAAATAAAGAATGATTGTTTGTATTGTTGTAAATCTCTGATCTGTTTACCACACAAACTTCATCACAGCCTACAAAACATCAGCATCTAACTTAGAAAGCATGTGGAGGTCTGGAGCTAACACACTGCTTTGATTCCAGAGGAACATTTGAAACTTGTCTGTGCTTGTAGTAACTTAGTTTATATTTCATGGTAGACTTTTTAGATATGAAATCATATTTTCTAGATAAACAGAACGGAGCAGAATGTACACCCATGTATTCTAGACTGCACTCATGCTTTGTGAAAATATGTTTATAGATATTTTAAAAAGTACTTTGAACACTTCAGTATTTTTAAAAGAAAGTACTCCAGGACTTAAACTCAAGTAATCATCTGACTGAACAACTTTCACTTGTATTAGAGTAACGTCAGACCAGGAGGATCTATACTATATGACTTAAGTAATGAAGACATGTACCTTGTCCACCACTGTCAATATCTACAAACTAACTTCCTCAAAGTGAACAACAGCCTGGCTTTGGTTAGTAATCCATAATCAAGAGTTAGAAACAAACAACAAAACAAGACATTTATGAAAAACTATCTTTATTCTACATTTTTATGCAATTTACCTCAATGTACAGTATGTAGGATGGTTTCTGGAAACAAACAAATGAAACAATGTTCAGGAGAACATGTATCCAAATGCATAAAAACAAAAGACAGTCATGTTTTAGAAAATGAAAGGTGACTGTTTGGCACCTCAATGTGAATGCATTGTGGGCATCACGACCATAGATAAAAATCATCTAAAGATTTGAAGCCTGTTAGCCAGGCTGTAGTTAGCTGAAAGTCTAAACAAGCCCCCTATGGTACAGTATAAAAGTTAACAAAAAAAGTTATTTGGAAAGAAATGATAAGAAAAGGAAATGGAAATGTCTATATACAGTTCTGTAAACCAGGACCTTTAAAAACACTAGCTTAGAAAAATAAAAATAAACCCATGGAGCTATTAACAGGTGACACATTTATGTTATTTAACATGCTATTCACACTTCCCTTCATTTAAAGTATTTTTTCTCTTTGTAGATCTTTTACACGTTAGAAGTCCTCCCCCCCTCCCCTTTTTTTAAACTCTGATAAATGTCAAAATAGAGAAAAATAAATTTTCCTTAAAGATGCAGTCCACACAGAAGTTTAACCGATGCTACCGTAACCACCTCGGTAGAATGGATATGCTTGTTATTCTCACATGCATATGCAATTTATGCAAAGTAAAGACAGAAGACTATTTCCTATACCTATGCAGCTGCCTCATGTAGCATATCCAGTTACTCTGTGTTCAAAAAAGACAAAAATAGAAACGAAAAGACAAATATTTCATCTGAAAGAAAGAAAGAAAAAAAAGACAGTAAAACTCTGATGTGTGTTTCTAGAAGTCTAACGAGGGCTCATTCGATGAATCATCACATAAAGTTGCATTTAAACACATTCACCTTTCCAAAGCACTTCAAACCAAACAACAAAAACAGCAAGAAGCAGAAGACACGATCCTTCCCTTTTGTGGCCCAAATCAACGAGCCGATCCAACACTTACAGAACTGACGGGATGTGACGAGACTTAATATGATATGAAGAGGCGGGGAATGAACAGGCAGGATAAAAGGATGTTAAAAAGGAAAATGAAAGATCACATCCAAATGTGTAAAATTAAGGCAGGGCTATGGGGGGATTTTGTAATAATGCTGGTACATTAATACACACCTCATAAACGGGCATGTCTGTCACACATGGAGCCTTGTTTGAGCTCACACTCTGGGTGGTGAGGTCTAAAACAATTATCCCAAAAAATGCTTCAATCCTTCTTTAAAGGGGCTTCTGAGCTTTTTCCTGCACTCAGGTCACTACAGTTTGAAACAGGTGGAGACAGGATGATGTTTAGCCACTCATCATCTCTCAATCCAAATTCAAAGGAAATGTTACAACAGTTTTTAAAAACACAGCAGGCAAATGCATAGTCCAGATTTTGCCGGTTTGGTGTTCCAACTTTTCAGGAGAAATCAAAATTGATCACATTCTGTACATCACAGATTATTCACTCTTAATCATCTATGACATTTTTTTTTGTTTTTTTTGGTGCAAATTGAATTAAAAAAACTGTTAGAATTACACTGTCAATGAAGACAAAACTTAAAACACCGTCCTGATGATGCAGCTTTCAGAGAGTGGAAAAAAAGGTTGTATTTTTCAAACATGGATCAAGAAGCTTGTCTTCAGTTGACAAATACTTGACATATGCAAATATGCAAAGTGAAGTGCTTAAAATCATCAGAGTGTTTTTTGAAAATCCAGTTTGAAACTAACGACAAAGCTTGAACCAACTCTGTCATGAAATGGTCACTTCACAGTGTTCATCGCCCCAACACAAGAATACTGAGCACACTCCAGCTTCACTCGTTCTGTCGGCAAAAAAACAAAAACAAAACAAACAGGAAGGCCCAAACCAAAGAGATAAACAAAGCAAGTGAATCACATTTTGAATCTAAGTAGAACTACAGAAACACCTTTATACTAGGCCTCAACAGCCTCACTTCCTTGCATACCGAGGTCACTTTCAAGCTCAAAATGGTAAAAACGAACTTCTTTTGTACATTGCCCTTTAAAAAAGAAACCCTGCTGACACGGCTGAATGCAATATTCAAGCGTCTCCTTCCTACATAACCAATTAGAGAAAATACTGCATGTGAGCTGCTGGTGGTGTTTAACTGTTTGACTGCTCTTCACAGTAACACCAATGACGCTCAGGGTGCAATCTGAGGATACATTACAGTTACTCATGTAAAGCAGCACGCCCTCTCAAACAAGTCTTCATACGAACAATACATCCGGTTATTGATTGGTTTAACGCCGGCTTGTGCTTTAGTGCTCCTGTGCTTCACTTAAGTACAATGGATCCTTAGCTTATTGTCACTTAGGATGCTGCAGTCTGTGTGAGTACACACACACACAGACATACTCTCCTAAACACAAGTTGGAACAAAGTACCTCCCTAAAATGACAAGAAGTCTCAAACATGAAACCAAACAGACTGAATGTTGTTCCCATGTTGCATAAAATGTCTGTTTTAAAACGTGTGTGCATCATTTAGTTGAAAGTGTAACTGTAGAGTGTTTTCTTTCGTTATAATGTCAGAGCAGCTGGTCTGTTTGGATTTACGATTACAGCTTACAGTCAAGCAGCAGGTCCTGAAAGTCAGCTTATGAAAAACAAGAGGTGTGATTTTCTGCATGTCTGATGGAGAAAACGACACAGAGATGGGATTAAAATTAAATTAAAACAATCAAGTGTTTTCTTTTTTATACTGAAAGAGGGAAAAGTTGAGTTTTAGAGGAACGAGCATGCAAACAGTCTTCTGACAGTCATGTGATCTGTCTCACTGGTCCTCTTTACTTTCCTCAACAATCTTCTATGTGTGTGTGTGTGTGTGTGTGTGTGTGTGTGTGTGTGTGTGTGTGTGTGTGTGTGTGTACAGTATTGACTTAATGTAAATATATGCAAACACACACACACACACTGGAAATGATTTCCCTCCTTGCCTCACTGTCAGAGAGAGAACTACCCGACTCTACTGGAAAGGCAGGAACAGCAATATGGCCTTTCCTCTTTTAGTTCAGCTCACTACTCCTCCTCTTCCTCCTCTTCCTCCTCTTCCTCCTCTTCCTCCTCTTCCTCCTCTTCCTCCTCTTCCTCCTCTTCATCATCATCCTCATCGTGGCAGTGAGTGATCTCCTGAGGAGTCTGGGGGAACAGGTTCGGAGGTTTGATCTCGCTGAAGGAGCGGGTCAGCTGGCTGCGTTTGCAGTCCAGGTCCTTGCAGTCGCTGCAGTGACTGCGGTTTCGGGTGGCCAGAGGAGACTCCAGGTCAGTGTCGACGTGAGTGTGTTCCACTGTGGACTCGTGGGGCATCTAAGGACGAGAAGGTCACAAGATGTGAACAATCTAGCTTGTGAAAGAGTGTTTTTAATTTAACTGGTTTGTGCACGGTAATGTCATCAGAGCATTTTTAGAATGTAAAGGTTCTCAAATCTTCCTCATTCATGTCAGACATGACCTCAGAGACATAAAGCCTTCCTTTGTTTGGTAGCAAAATCAACATCCCTCTTCCCCAGGCTCAAATTCACCATGTCAGAGCCACTGAGATCTGATATTCTTATCTTTGAAGACTACTTCAACTACTTGGCATTACACAACCAGAATATTTCTGGCATAGTGGACAGTTGAGAACAGATAAATCCAAATCCAGATTCTTCAGATCATTTCCTTTATTAAAAACATACCACTAACTACCCACAATTCAACCTCTCTGCTCACAGGTGTGTGATGCTAGTAGCAGTCAATGTAGCTAAAGGTTAGCAAATATGTTGAGTTTGCTGTGTAGTGACTTCTTTCTACGTCTCCTTTTTTACAGACCCTTGACCTAAGATCATTATTTATAGATTTACACATACTGAGTCTCATTTCTCAATCTGGTGTAGAAACCAGCGCAGATTTGGGTGTACATATCAGCTTATGACATTTCATGTGTCATTTACGTGTCTGTTGGGGCGCTGGGGGGCCGATGCAGTTGATGGCAAATATTCAATATCGTAAACCTGTGGTCTACGAAACCTACAATTTTTTTAATTAACTCCAACTTTGGTCATTTTGTAATACGTAGCCTGGGCAAGGAATCGCTTGTGTGCAATTGCACACGAGGCAAACGGGAGTGTTACATTAATTATTAATAACTCAGGACGTGCCGACAGGTTTTGATTTCATGTGAATGAATGTTCTTCGTTCTTATATGGTCAGCTGCCACACACACACACACACACACACACACACACACACACACACACACACACACACACACACACACACACACACACACTCACACTCACACTCACACTCACAGGCCATTCATTCAATAAAATAATCAGGAGTACAACAATCGTCTTTATGGTAAATCCTGTCATCAATCACATCTTTCTAAATAAAAAAAATTATTTCAAACACTAAAAGTTTAATTCAGTTTCCTCCGGTGAATTTACATATTTATTTTTTTTGTTTAAATCACCAACAATATTTTCAATAGAGAGTTAACTCTGCCCATGGGAGTGTTGATAAATACTGAAAGCTTTGTAGATTTTTAAAGTAAATCAGTAAGTTAACACACATTTGTTATAGAAAGAAATCAGCTGACAGCTCGTGCTGCTCAACATCACTTCAATAGCATTTTACAGAGATCGATAGAGAGTGAAACGTGAAATACATTTTAGGTGTTATATCTAATTCAACAATCTAAATATTAATCTGTGAGCATATGTATGTCTGTCTGAAAATGCACTGCACTGTTACGCACTAATTGTCCACCACAGACAAAGATTTACTTTGCTGCACCGCTCTCCACACTGACATGAAAACTTGTGTACACGGACTGAGACCTGGCGTGGGATTTGAGCGTAACCTCCGCCTACGTTCAGACTGATATATGCCGACTTTTGCGTGGAAATGGTCATACACCCAGTTTTCGGTCGTACGCATGTTTGATATATGAGGGCCACTGTGAAGTCTAAGTATCTTAAAGGTAGGAGAACCATCTGTATCAGGCAAACATTCGTTTGTGTACTCACCAGTACATGTGCGGCTCTGAAGAGGTAGCTGAAGGGGTAGTAAAGCAGGTTGATGAAGGACGCTGCGTATAAGTCGGCGTAACGCATCACCTGAGAGGCGAACAGGGTCTGTCTGGAGCCACTGCGGAACAGGCTTCCCATCATGCCATAGCACATGTCCATGTCGTGTGTCACTTTCTACAGAGTGAAAAAGAAGGAGAGGAGATATTGTTCAGCCAAAACTCATCTTCATCCACAGAATACATCACAGTGCTGATCCTGAACTGGGATGTGTTGATGAGGGGCGTGAGAGAGGAGCTGTGTAAGTGCTCATGATTGAACTATATTACACACTTGAACCATATCAAACTCAGTGAACGTGGGATTTCATAATTCTGGCAGCCGGTGTTGAGAGTGTGGACAGGCTAATTGCTGTAATAGAAACCAAGGTGATAACAGCTGTACCTTGACTCTTCTCTGAATAGTGCTGATGTCCGGCCTCTCGTTGCTGCTGCTGTCCAGATGTCTGAGAAACGACACAGAGAAAGACACAGAGAGCGGGGGGAGGGGAGGACGCTCATATTAGTCTGCTGAAAGGTAATGTGTCAAAGAGGTTGTGCAACAGTGAGTCGTGTCAGGCTATAAATAAAGTCAGCGAGCAGAGTTATCAGGCAGCCCGCAAGAGCTGGCCCTTTAGACTTTACCCTGTTGACCCTGTTTGTCTTCCTCAAACACCGATCACATGCATGCAAACAGACAGCTGTTACTGGAGAGAACAGAGAGAGCAGAAGTGCTGCGAGGGGAGAGGATAAGGAAGGAACTGGTGTATGGAGAGAGGCGGGGGTGGAGAGGGTCTGAACTTACTTGTAGAGTTCTGCGAGGAAAATGTCAAGACCCTGCAGCTCCTCGAATAACGCTGGAAGACAAGAGAGGACAAGAATCTCTGAGTCCTTGACATGGTGTTAGACTTTTTGACATCCCCACTGAGTGTCTTAGCATAAGATCACTCTGGTGTGATTATTCATGACTTTTCTTTATTTTATTTTAATTCTATTTTATTTGATCTTTATTTTATTTTATTTCATTTTATCTAAATCTTATTTTATTCCTTCTTCTATTAATATCAAACCTTCTTACATACTGTTAATAAGAGCTCTGTAATGCCCGAATTTCCCTCCCCAGGATAAATTTAAGTATTTCTGATTCTGATTCTGATTGTGCCAATGATACAACGATCTTAATCATCTCTATCTTATTAACTAATATATCTTATCTGATGTTACAGCTGCTGTCAGAGGTCAGGTCCTAACTAAACTAAAACTAAATATGAATAGATGCATTTATGGACACGTTTGCCTTTATTGATAGGCCAGCTGAAGAGAGACAGGAAACGTGGGGAGCAGAGAGCGGGGGAAGACATGCAGCATATGATCCAGGCTGGGAAGTTGAACCTGCGACCGCTCTGACTACCGGACTATAGCCTCTGAACATGGGGCGCTAAACCGCTAGGCCAACAGCGCCCCTAAATCTGAATATTATGTTATTGTCTAAAAAAGGGTAAGTGATTCCTTTTTGCTTTTTGTTCCGCACAATCTTTGTGTCACTGACATTTTTCATTTCACATCATTCTACATGAGCTTTTGGTATAAAAGAAGGTACACAGATGTTTCGACATGTCACTGGGTGTGTGTGCGAGTTAATATTTAAGCATTCGCCAGCTGACTCACAGCTCTTATCAGTCCACACATGCAGCTCCTGGGCTAGCTCAGGTATCACCAGGAACGTCCTCCAGCCCTGACGCTTCTTCGACTTGAGGATGTCTCCAAAGATGTGGTCCCCAATGTATACGATGTCCTTCCCTTTGGCCCCTAGCAGGTCGCAAACAATATCTGAGGAGCCTACAAGAGAAAGATAAGAAAAATGTGATCCGTCAAACTGTGAAACCAAACAGAAAACTAAAGATGTTCACAGAATGAACAGCAGACGGTCTTACCTCCAGAATAGACGATGCCATGCTGCAGAGGTCCTGTGTAGGTTCCAATCTTCAAACGTCCTGTTGTCTAAAATGGAAACAAAAGACATCAGATTTAAAATAATTTATAAACTTTTCAGCCCGCGACCCCCAAAATATAGGTGCCAAAGATTTGCGACCCACACTGTCCCTCAAAGTGATCTAATGTGTCTTCATTTAGCTGGTCTGCAGAAAATGACCCTACCTATATGAGCATGTGTTTGTGTTTCATGTGCTGTTATGAATAAACCTACTGCTACTGATGCTTTAGATAATGAACTGTTCACTAACCCTAAACTTAGGAGTCATCTGACAACAAAGAAAGGCAGAATACTCATTACATTTTCTATTTACAAGGTTTTATTTATTTATTTACTATAATGGGTAAAATGTTATATTGTTAAATATTTTTAGATCACTGTAAAACAAAAAAAAAACGCAAGACATCTCACAACCCTCCATTTGTGTCTCGCGACCCCCAGGGGATCCCAACCCACGCTTTGGGAACCCCTGATTTATAAAACAATGTGCAATGTGTGAAATTATTTTATCAACACATACTGTTGCCTTTTTAAAAACACAACTCAGTTGAAAACGCCTACTGACTGCCAGGCAATCAAAGAAACAAATGATGAGTCATGAAAATTGTTGAGCCTCCTCTGCTCTAAACTGAATCATAGCTAAAGCAGAATAAAAAGGGAGTCCTTGAAATGTGATTTCAACAACATTTCAAAATAAAAAAGGATGAAAAGATTCTCTGCACACCTGAGTGTGTGACAGAAGCGTTGATGGAGGATGAAACAATTAGACAATGAGAAAGGTTCCAGCACATCATAACTGCTGAAGGTCTGTTGGTTGCATGACTCTTGTTTGATAAATATGTAAGCAAAATCTGAGACAGTGTGCGGGAGCCTTTTCCCAAAATAACTAAATGTGAAGTAAAGCCTTAGGTCCACTGTGGGCACAGAGTTCAGACAGTGTAATTCTAGAGACTAGCCTGATGGGTCATTGCTCTAAGTTGTGCTGACGATGTTCTCATGACTAGCCCGTTAACTTTTTGCGAATTTTTTTGTCATGTCTTGCATGTGCGGGTTATTTCTTTCTTCTGTAACCCAAAACGCTGTCATGCCACTGGGCTTGAAACATGTCAGGATTTGTCAGCGTTCACATGCTGTGCAGCTGTACGTCATGTCTCCTCTGTCCCTGCACTGTGTTCTGTGTCTGCTCACCGTGTCCACTTGTCTGAGCACTGTCCCCTCCCCGAAGAACAGAGGCTTCCTGGCGTCCACCAGGATCAGATCAAAGTAGGACTGCCAGGGTCTGTGTGAGGTACCAGGCTGTGAGGAGAAAACACAGACAGAGAAATAAACAAGTCTGAATTTCTGCTGCATTTTCAACCCTTTCAAAGAGAGTGGGGAAAGGACGTCTGGAGTTTACCTTTGGGCCATGTGGGAAGTTGAACAGATAGGTCATGATTTTCTGTAAGAACACAACACAGACATAAAGTCAGACAATGTTTACAGGTAATGCATGTTAGTTCTGCAAACAGTCAGACTCCAATCTTACAATTGCAGTTTCTAAATGCCCTTATTACTGTTTTCCCTGACAAGTGAAGCCTCTACCATAATCGTAGTCTGTACTCACGTCAGTGTATTTGTAGTCGCTGTTGGTTGCCAAGAAAACCTTGGCAACTTCATTCATTCGGCTGAGAAGAAGAGGCAGCTTCCCCTGGTGGGAACAGAGACGAAAAAAAGGAAAGAATAAGAGTGCAGCTCTAAGCATCTTTACAAACCAGCTCTTCACAGAGCAAAGCAAGAATGTGCAACCCTACGATTCTTTTTCTGTGTTTTCTCTTGTGCAGTACACTAAAATCAACCTTAATGAATACAAAGTACTTACATCTTTAACTACATACTTCTCCAAGTTCTCAACTGTCTTCTCCTTCAGAGTACCCTGCAACATAAAACACAGGACTCAGTCAGAAACTGGAAGGACTGATTCAGTTTGTGATAAAATTACAGCCTGCACAAGTAACACCTTTTCAAGCTGAAGGTATAAATAGCACCTTTTTTATTCAGTTACAGTTAAGTGACAGTCATCAGTGACAGCCCACAAGAACATGTGAGGACTTTTCAGTTAGGCCTTATCAGGATGTGGGAGATGAGATACACATAATCAGCTCATTCAAAGGCCGCTCATAACCCGACCTCACGTGTTGCAAACAAAGCAAGCGTACAGGTGATTACTGACGTGGTTCAATATTGCTGCTTTTCCACAAGTCTGCATTTACAGAAAATAACAGCTGCAGAATGCAACATAAACAGAATAATGGAACAACATTTTTCTCTCTCTCTCTGCTACCTCACATCACTCCGCTAAGCCCCTCCCACCAAATGATGCACCGAGCACACAAGCCAACCGTTGTCACTGTGTCTGTTCCACTCTGCTACTCAGAGGACAGAAACATCGACAGCCAATCAATGTACATAAAAATATTAAATGGTAGCATTTGGTGTGTGCTGCAAAGCTGCCGAGGTGAGGTGAGGTGAGGTGAGGTGGGGTGAGGTGGGGTGAGGTGAGGTGAGAGAGAGAGAGAGAGAGAGAGAGAGAGAGAGAGAGAGAGAGAGAGAGAGAGAGAGAGAGAGAGAGAGAGAGAGAGAGCAGCTGGCACCAGCCATGAAGGAGCTGAATGATCTCTCCATTTTCTCTCTCCTCTCCTCTCCTCTCCTCTCCTCTCCTCTCCTCTCCTCTCCTCTCCTCTCCTCTCCTCTCCTCTCCTACCTCTTTAGATTGATGGAGTCAGGGGAGGTAGAGCGTTCAGCCTAGTCCTGCAGGGATGAGTCCTAACCTGAACACTCTGGCTCTCCACTCCCTGTCCTCTTGCTAACAACTCTCCTCTCTGTTTTTTCTCTTGTCTGGTGTATGTTGGTGTGTGGGCATGGTGGGAGGTGAGAGCTGGCTATAAGGGGGGTGAGTCTAGGATGCTGCAGCTCATTATTAAGCCTCCCTGAAGAGATGTGAGTCTAACTTAATGAAAATCAGTGAAGGGAAGTGCCCATTTGAAAACCAGGTTATGCACTGGCTCTTGTTTCTCATCCATCTCCATCTATCTTCATGTTTCATGTTCGGGTTTGGCAATCAGTGTTGCTTTGGCAACAGCGGTTGGTATCATTCAGGCCAATAAATCATCTTGAGCTTGAACTTGAACTTGGGTCAGGGGAACATTGAGGGCCATGTGGTAGGTTATGTAACTTGTCAGTGAAGCATGAATGGGATGAGTTTCTCCAATGAGTGTGAATCTTTTTCATTAATACACAATAACTTTGTGTTAATTTTGAAAATTCTGAAAAAACGAAAGGAGACAGTGAGGGGTCTGACACTTTGGAACCATCTGCCCAAGGAGATCAGGTCTGCTGAGTCAGTGAGCTCTTTTAAATCTCTTCTGAAAAAATCATTTTTATCGTAGAGCCCTTCCTGCTTTTATCTGAATTTTTTTTATTTGATTGTGTTTCATTTTATTTTATTTTAACTGTCTTAAGAACTATATTTTAAATTAATTTTTGGGGAATTTTATGTCTTTTAAAATATGTTTTATTTCTTTATCTTGACTTGTGTGATTTTATGAACTGTCTGTTTTATTTTGCTGCCCATGTGGAGCACTTTGTAATTTGGTTTTTGAAAAGTGCTCTACATATAAAGTATTATTATTATTATTATTATTATTATTATTATTATTATTATTATTATTATTATTGTAAATACATGCGACCTCATCCTGACAGGCTGTTATTCAGATATGGTGATTTTTTTCAAACTCTAGAAACAGCTTATTATCACAGCTAAGACACATAAATGTAAGCCTTTTAATCTAATATAATTATATTTGAATAGAATAATTACATTTTAATATAATTATATTATTAGTGACATACAGCGATTAAATTACTTAATTTAAACAGAATTTCTAAATAAATGATGTTACCTTCTGTAGCATTAATTGCTTACAACTGTTCACTTCCTTACTTGTTTCCTCAAAGATATCATATTTCCACTTGTGAACAGTTTTTTACAGATTTTTTATTTTTTGTTTTCTCTCCTCCTAAATTTTGTCAAGCTGAGAAATAAAGTAATCTGCACAGAATCAAACTGGAGACTTTTCACCCTCCACACAACCCCTCGGCCAGCACAACATCCTGACATCTTTGCTCCAC